>NC_000072.6:149207507-149507507 GCF_000001635.26 Mus musculus
TCTCTCTGTATGTGTCTATGGTTAATAAACTAACATTTGAAGTTTGAAGTTTGTGGGAAGATGGAACCAGATATGCAAACTAAGGATTCAGGGACCAAAGAGGAGTGCTGTAAAAAGCATGAGGAGAAGGCCAGTTAACAAAAGAAGCCTATCTAATGACTTCTTTTGTGATTGGGTTACCTCACTAAGGATGATATCCTCCAGGTACCTCCATTTGTCCAAGAATTTCATAAATCCATTGTTTTTAATTGCTGATTAGTATTCCATTGTGTAAATGTACCACATTTTCTCTATCCATTCTTCTGTTGAGGGACATCTGGGTTCTTTCCAGCTTTTGGCTATTATAAATAAGGCTGCTATGAACATAGTGGAGCAGGTGTTCTTATTACCAGTTGAAATTTCTTCTGGGTATATGCCCAGGAGAAGTATTGCTGGATCTTCTGGTAGTATTATGTCTAATCTTCTGAGGAACCTCCAGACTGACTTCCAGAGTGGTTGTACAAGCACTCCCACCAACAATGGAGGAGTGTTCCTCTTTCTCCACATCCTCGCCAGCATCTGCTGTCACCCGAATTTTTTATCTTAGCCATTCTGAGTGGTGTGAGGTGGAATCTCATGCACTCACTGATAAGTGGATATTAGTCCAGAAACATAGAACACCTAAGATACAATTTGGAAAACACAAGAAAATCAAGAAGAGGGAAGACCAGTGGGTGGATACATCATTCCTCCTTAGAATAGGGAACAAAATACCCATGTTAGGAGTTACAGAGACAAAGTTTGGAGCTAAAACGAAAGGATGGACTATCCAGAGACTACCCAACCTGGGGATCCATCCCATAATCAGCCACCAAACCCAGACACTATTGCACAATGCCAGAAAGATTTGCTGAAGGGACCCTGTTATAGCTGTCTCATATGAGGCTATGCCAGTGTCTGGCAAATACAGAAGTGGATGCTTACAGTCATCTATAAGATGGAACACAGGGCTCCCAATGGAGAAGCTAGAGAAAGCACCCAAGGAGCTGAAGGGGTCTACAACCCTATAGATGGAACAACAATATGAACTAACCAGTACCCCCAGAGCTCATACCTCTTGCTACATATGTAGCAGAAGATGGCCTAGTTGGCCATCACTGGGAAGAGAGGGCCCTTGGTATTGCAGACTTTATAAGCCCCAATACAGGGTAATGCCAGGGCCAAGAAGCGGGAGTGGGTGGGTAGAGGAGCAGAGCGGAGGGAGGGTATAGGGAACTTTTGGGATAGCATTTGAAATGTATATAAAGACAATATCTAAAAAAAAAACCAACCAAACAAACAAAAAAACAAAAGAAGCCAAGTTGCCTAATTCAAAATATTATTCCAATAACACTAGGATTCAAATACATAAAGGCCATCAAGGTTCAGTGGAAAACCTAACCTTATTTGAACATTAGCTTAAGTTGAGTGCTCTGGTACAGAAAGGCGGAGTTCTCTATTCTCCAACTGGTGTTTAGTTTTTCTCTTTGTTCTACTTATGCAACAAGGTGGATGAAAAAGGAAGAAGTCAAGTCATCTTGAGCTATTAACAATTTCAAGGCGAGACTAGTAGAGAGCTGGCTTTCCAGATAAAAGCACTTGTTCTTACAGAGAAACTAGGTTCTTTTCCTAGCACCCACACTGTGGCTCATAACCACCCATAACTCCAGTTTCAGGGAATCCAACATTCACTTCTAGACTCTAAGGACATTAGGTATACACACAGTGCACATATAGATACACACAGGCAAAATACACATACACATACACATAAGATAAAATGAATCTTTAGAAACATAATTTTTAAAAATTAAAAGAAGAGGGGGTTGAAGAGATGGCTCAGAAGTTAAGAGCACTGACTGCTCTTCGAAGGTCCTGAGTTCAAATCCCAGCAACCACATGGTGGCTCACAACCATCCGTAATGAGATCTGACACCCTCTGCTGGAGTGCCTGAAACAGTTACAGTGTACTTACATATAATAAGTAAATTAAAAAAAATTAAATGGAAAAAGAGAGAGGGAGAAATAAAAAAGGTAGAAAGAAGGAGGGAGGAAGGTTGAGACAGAAAAGGGAGGGAGAGAGGGAGGAAAGAAGGAAGGGAGGGAGGGGAGGAGGGAGGAGTAAGGAAAGGAAAGGGCAGAGGTGATGACACATGCCTTTAGTTCCAGTATGTGGGAGGCAGAGGCAGTGGATCTCTGTGACTTCAAGCCTAGTTTGGTCTACATAGCAAGTTCCAGGTCATCTAGTGCTATATAATAAGACCCTGACCTCAAAACAATATTATAATTATTATTATTAGTAGCATTAAAAGGAAGGAAGGAAGGAAGGAAGGAAGGAAGGAAGGAAGGAAAGAAGGAAGGAAGGAAGGAAGGAAGGAAGGAAAGAAGGAAGGAAGGAAGGAAGGAAAAGAAGAGAAGAGATAAAAGAACATCTGATGGGTCAGCATTTATATGGTTCAAAACATCCATGGTGACACACATCCATTTGTATCTCCAATTTCAGTAGATTCATTTCTTTCTTTTGGCCTCCTTGGGTAGCAGGCATACAGTGGTCTAAGGAGAATATCTTTTTCTTTGAGGAAAGGCTTTACTGTATTTAGCATCATTGTAACAGGGTCCCAGATGGTAATAAGCCCCTAGATCTTAGCACAACTAACTCCATAATGGAAGTGCCATTCAGGCTGCGAAACTCAGCACATAGACAGCACTACTGGCCAATAATGAAAACAAAGACCCAATCTATCAAAGGGAAAGCCTCTAAATGTACTAAATTTGCTTCTTTTTGCTTCAGTAGTTCTGCTGCTGGCTGACTGTTCTTGTTAATCCAAGTATGTCAACCCAGAACATGTTTTTTTTTTTTTTTTTTTTTTTTCAGAACATGTTTTTAAAAGTTCATGCTGAGCAAGTGTCAGCATCACACTGGGATCTGAAGCACACAGTGGAGTCATGGGCTGGCTAACAAGGGCTTCCTATTGGCTTAAACCCATGTTTAAGCAGTCTGCTTTGGTGAATATGCCACAACAACACACATATGTAGTTCAACAGGGATGGAACACAAAGAGAAACAGTGTGGTAAAATGTTACTATTGCTCAACTGGTGAAAAAAGTACACTGGAGGATATTCTATTTTTCTAGCAACTTTTCTCTAGTTTACCTTCCCCCCCCCCCCCCACACACCAGGTGTGGTGATGTTGTAAGAAATGTTGAATAATCAGTTTATCCTGTAAAACTCTGTTTACCAAAAAAGTGCTTATCCCTTCTTTCTTACTTCTGAAACTTACATTCCCAGTCTTATTTACTTAACTCCATGACTTCTAAAGAGATTTAATTGATTCTACAAAACAATAGCATGACTACTTTCCTTTACTAAAAGAATGTTCAGCCAGATATGACCATCCTGAAGTGATTAAATTCTTCTCTCTCTTCTCTCTCTCTCTCTCTCTCTCTCTCCTCCTCCTCCTCCTCCTCCTCCTCCTCCTCCTTCTTCTTCCTCTTCCTTCTCCTCCTCCTTTGAAGCAATTTTGTTGATGAGGTTGAACCTTAGACAAAGAGAAACAACCAAGTTCCTCCTGCATTAAGAACAAAGGTGAGGCTACCCAGGCTGTGTATGCTGCGATTTCACTTCTGTGGCTTGAATATCTTCTCATTAGAAGTATAGTTTGCTTTGCTGAGATGCCTTAATTAAGCGATGGTCTCGTTCTCTATGACTCTGAGAATATTTCTTGCAGTGCTCACCTGTAATCCTAGCATTCCCGTATTCTAGGGAGGTAGAGGAAGATCACACACACACACACACACACACACACACACACACAGAATATATATATATATATATATATGAAGATGTGCACATATTACATCAAATACCACACAATTTTATGTATATGATGTGGACATCTATGGATTCTGGTATCTTTGGGATTTTACAGCAACAGGAAACACAGCTTAAAGGTACTGTTGGTACAAACTGTGAAGACCACTCAGAGATTCTTCTTAGCTGCCTGCAGTGGAATTTTTGACATAATCTTACAGAAAAGACTTGTAGGACAGAAAAAGTGAGGCTAAGTCAGTGAATTAATTGATCAGGGGAAAGGATGAACAGAAGCACTTGAGAGTTAGGCTTTGGGAAAGGAACAAACTTTAATGTTCAAGTGCATAGTTTAGGGCTTTCGGAGCAATGCTTGAAGGAGTCGATCTATAACTAAAGGTGACAGAGCTCCTCCTGCCAATGTATTGGTTTCCCCATTTATCTTCTGAAACTTGGTAGAAGTAATATTATTATATTTTCTTCTTGTTGTTTTGAGTCAGTGTTTCACTATGAAATACTATGCTGGCCTCAAACTTCCAGGGATTCTATTGCCTCTGCCTCCCAAATGCTTTGTTTATAAGTGTTTATTGAAAAGGCCAAACTTAATGAGTGTTAACTCAAAAATGGCTTAACACTCAACAGCACTAGGTCTTCCAGAAGACCCTGATTCAGTTTCCAGAAACTACAAGGTGGCTCACTGCCATCTGTAACTCCAATCCCATGGGATCTGACAACATCTTCTGGCCTCTTCTAGGAGCAGCACACTTGAGGTACACATACATACAAGCAGACAAAATATCCATGCATATATAGTAAAAATAAATAAATCTTATTTATTTATGGATTAAAGTTGTTTGTTTTGTTTTTGTTTTTGAGACAGGATCTCAGTATATAGCTCTGGCCCATTCTGGAATTCACTACGTAGACCATGCTAGCCTTCACCGTCAAGGGATCCAATCTGCTTCTGCCTTCCTAGTGCTGAGACTAAAGGTGTGTACCACATGCTCAGCAGATTTAAACACTTAAAATGAATATTTTTATCTGTATTTATTTATTTTATGCACATGCATGTTTTGCTTTCATGTGTACCTCTGTACCATGTGTATGTCTGGTGCCCAAGGAAGCCAGAAGTAGCATCAAGTTTCTGCACTCTAGAGTTACAGATGGTTGATAGCTGCTTTGTGCATTGATCCTTGGGAAGAATAGTCAGTGCTTTAACTGCTCAACTATCTACCCAGCTCTGAGACAATTCCTTGCTGCTAGCTTCACTCAACCCTTCCTCCTCTCATACAACTTGACCATACATAAACCCCAGCCCCTACATAGACAGAGCAGACATTTTCCTTAGATCATAGCCTATCTTGTCTATTGAGTACATAAGTTTATTTGATCTTGCTATCTTGGTGTAAATACCTAATATAATATTCCTACTATAAATACCTAAGGGCTGGCAAGATGGCTCAGCAGTAAGAGCACTGACTGCTCTTCTGAAGGTCCTGAGTTCAAATCCCAGCAACCACATGGTGGCTCACAACCACCCATATGAGATCTGACACCCTCTTTTGGTGGATCTGAAGTCAGCTAGAGTGTACTTATGTATAATAATAAATAAATCTTTGGGCTGGACCAAGCAGGGACTGAGCAAGCAGAGTTGACCAAAGTGAGCAGGGTTGACCAGAGCAAGCAGAGGTCCTAAAAAAGTCAATTCCCAACAACATGAAGGCTCACAACCATCTGTACAGCTACAGTGTACTTACATACATAAAATAAATAAATAAATCTTTTTAAAAACTTAATATAGGACCCCCCCACCTCTCTCTTCCATGCAAGGAATAGGTTGAAAATGTGGTGTAGATGTTACTGTGGAGTTTGAGACCAGATAGACTATCTGCTGAACTCTATTGAATTTTAATCAGTTAAATTTTATTTAAGCTGCAGCTGACACATAGCACTTTCATTAGAATCAGGACTGAAGCCCTGACTAAAGCTGGGAGGTGAATTTTATTTAAGCTGCAGCTGACACATAGCACTTTCATTAGAATCAGGACTGAAGCCCTGACTAAAGCTGGGAGATGGGTTTTTTTAAGGCAGAAACAATTACACAATTATTTCACTTCCTCAGATGTAAGATAACAAGCAAGCAGCATTAAGCAAGTTTACAGAAGCCAGAATAAGCAGTTAGCTAATAATTTTCAACATCTATACATTACTGGAAAAGTGCAAGGAAGCTTTCATAGTCAGTATTTCCTGAAATAGTTTAACAGGCATAACTTCTTTGAATTGTCTTGAGAGACTCAAGTTAGAGGCTGACTTCAAATCTCTAAGATGGTGGCTTTGGTCAAAATGGAGTTTACTTTAGATAGCTACAACATACAGAGCAGAAAATAAGAAGTGTAACTCTCTTTGGGGTCTGGGAATCACCACCATACAAAGCACTCAGACACCAATATCAGTCAAACAAGGATGGTTTATTGAATGCCATACCCGTACCAAGACTGATCGATCAGAACCAGGAGCTGAACCATGACATTGAGTTAAGATCCTACAGGACTTTTTAAGCCTAAAGTCTACAAACACCCTGATTTCCTTAGGAGGAAGATGTCTTTTTTGTACACTTAAATCTGTTCCCATTGGTTGGGGTATTCAACTGTGGCAAAGGGCTTGCCTTGTCTAACATTCACTTGCCAACCAGGATGTCAGTACACCCATATACATGTCTCTTTCTGTCAAGTAGGATGTCAGTTCCCATGGAGGTCTTTGAAATTTTAACTTTTTACTTGGAAGTCTTATTTCAAATAGTTTCTTATATTGGTCTTTGGTCATGAAGAGTACTTTCATGAGTTGTTGGATATCATCCCAGGTGGGCTGATGAGTAAAATAAAATAGTCTCAAAGAGATTAATCAGCCCCTTGGGGTTATCTGAAAGTGGGGGGTTAATTAGTGGGCCTTTCAGTTGTATAAGTTGGCCCAAGAGAAGGGCCAATATCGCATAGCCTCATTGACCTTATCTAGAGGTCCAGATGCCCTCAGTGGGAGAGCCACCATGGTATCAGGGGGGTGGCTCTCAGACTTGGGGTCTCCAGACTTGGGGCCCCTATGGCAGGACCAGGAAGTTGGGGATCTTGTCCCACTCTTCCCTCCAATAAAAGGGGGTTCAAGAGCCCTGGTCCCATATGGGCTGAGGATCTGTGGCCAGTGCTGGCACTGGCAGGGCCATGGGGGCAAGGGTGGGGGATATAGAGGAGTAGGGTCTTGGAGCAACATGTTCGCTGTTGAAGGGTCTTGGAGGATTGACTTCTTCTCAGGTCTGGATCCCTCTTCCTGTGTTTCCTTTTTCCTGACAGCCACAACCTGTGAGGTGGGTCTTAGGGAAAGAAAGGCTCCCATGGGGGGTGGGGGGAAGTGCTCCACTAGATTCTTCCAGATAACTATATAGGGCACTTGGTCTGGGTGACCAAAGGATCCTGGCTTAAAGACTCTTTTCTCTACTGCTTTGATCACCTCCAAGTTGAAGGTTTCTACGGGTGGCCACCCTACTCTGAAAGTGGGCCATTCCAAGAAGCAGAGAGTAACTAACTTACCCTTCTTTACTGATAAGTTTTCTTTTCTTTCCCTAACTTCCCTTCAGTGGTTAACTAGGATGCTTAACGGGGTAGATTCAGTGTGGCCCATGTTCAAAACTGTTGTCAATCTAAGTCCAAGAACAGAGAACGAGATAACCAACATCAACAAATACAGAAAAAGACAAGCAACATACGGACAGTTCGCCTCTGCCACGGTGTAGAAACCAGGTTATAGCAAGACTTGGCTCCCACCAATAGTGTGGTTTGGTATCAGGACCTCCAAAACCCATGATATCACATAGGCAGGACCCGCAGACCAGTTGCCAAGGCAACAGCCACCATATTCCCAGAATCCACTTGACTCACCTCCCATCTTTACTTGTGTTATGTCATTTCCCATAAATAAAGGCCCCTTGATCTCTCTCTCTCTCTTTTCCCCCTTCTCTTTCCGCTGCCACCTTGCCCCTCTCTTTCCCAATAAACCTCTTACATGTGGAACTGCTTTGGCCTGGTGTGCTATGTTTAGACTCGAGTTGTTATTCTAACACATCACGGTGTCTTGCCGTTTCCAAGAGGAGCAGAATCCTCTCTACTCTCTCTAGAGGGTCTAGACTCCCCACGGTCACAGCATTAAGGCACATCTGCCCACCACATCTGACTGCACCAGACCAGAGGCTTTCCAGCCAACACGGTGCTCTCAAGCCAAAAGTGATGGCAGAAGACAGAGAGACACTTACTTAGATGCCTGTTTTGCTGAGCTCAGTCTTTCCCCCTTCTATCAGCCTGTTGGTGGTGTCTGGGGTGGGGGTCTCCTTGAATCCCAGACGAAGTCCCCAAATGTAAGACCCTGACCGTCAAGTCTATTTACTTTGAGATGCCCTTGAGTGAGACACCAAGATGCAGATGGATGCGAAAGCAAGAGGTTTGTTTTCCAGCGTGTAGGGTTCAACCCTCAATCAGTCCCTCTAGGCGAGTGACAAGAAGGTGACCCCAAATGGCTATTACAAACAGTTTTTATTTATTATTATTATTATTATTATTATTACTTTTTTTTTTTTTTTGCTGCTGCTGCTGCTGTTGTTGTTGTGTTTCTTTTTTTTTAGACAGGGTTTCTCTGTGTAGTCCTGGCTGTCCTGGAACTCACTCTGTAGACCAGGCTGGCCTCAAACTCAGAAATCCTCCTGCCTCTGCCTCCCAAGTGCTGGGATTAAAGGCGTGCGCCACCATGCCCGGCTTACAGTTTTTATACTTTTTAGAGGCACAGGTTACATCAGCAAAGTTACAATTAAAACTTACTGGCTGAGCATATTGACCTTCAAATCTATTGGCTAGCAAGCACGAAACACATTTGAACTCTACCTGGGATTTTCCAGAGGGTCAGATGACTATTAATCAGTCAGTACATTCTGAGAATTGTTTACTCAAGAATGTTCCTGTGGGTAGAGAATGGAACTTGGCCTAGCCTTGATCCCAGGTGGAAGGGGGAAGCTGAAGGAGGATATGGGACTGGAAAATCCCTCTAGGTCCCTCAGTTCCAGGTTAGAATCTATGATCATTATGGTAGGAAGTGTGGCAGCAAGCAGGCAAATTTGGCCTCTGAGCAATAACTAAGTACTTACATGTTGATCCACACTTTGGAGGCAGAGAAAGAGACTGGGCTGAATTGGAAATGTTGGTTTCTTTGGAGACTCAGTGTGTCATGTGATGTTTTTCTGGAATCTGTCTTATGAGAGGATGTTTTGCTGAAGCAGACAAGTAAGAGGATGTTTTGCAGAGAACAGACACATGGTGTTTTTCTGGAAGGTGCCTGGAAAAAGGGCATGTGATGTTTTGCTGGAGTGGACTCTTGAGAGGACTCATGTTTGGAAAGGTTTTAAGTATAACCCAACACACAGCAGCTGATGTTGTGGCACTGATTTGCCATTGACACTCTTACTGGTTTTCTTTGGGCTTTGCTGATGCTGGTCTTACCTAATGATGCTGTGGCTTTGGTTTGTCTTACCTTCTTTGCTGATCATCTTTTGTAATGACTTTGTAGAGAGAAAGGCACCAAAGAACATCTTGTAATATTCCGGCTGCTTCTTGCAGCTTCCATGGACTCGGTCATTGGCAGAGCCTCAAAGTTTCTTCTGGATTGAACTGCTATTGGTGATTTGAAAATGGTGTTTGCGAGTGGATCGAGCTACTGCTGCTGATTCCTGTGAACTGAACTGCTGATACCTTGACAAGGAAGACCGGAATTTCTCCAAAAACTGTTTCTAAACAGGCTCACATCCCCCTTTGCCCTATTAACCTTTCCATTCCACTACCTCTGGTGGTTGGTGGGCTGGAAAGTAAGTTAAAGCATTAAAAAACCCTTATTAAAGTAGGTTTTGAAAAATCTAAGCCTACACTGGGCCTGTTGTGAGCTTTTAAAACCTCAGAGCCTACCCCAGTGGCCTTCAATACGGCCACACCTTCTAATCCTTCCCAAAACAGTTCAACTACTTGAGGAGCAAGTGTTCACATATATGAACCTATGGGAGTGATTCTCATTCAAACCACCACAAGATGGGCTTAGAATTCACTGAAGTTACAGGAGGCACTAGTCCCCCTCTCACTCTCCTATCTGGTATCTGCTTGTCTCAGGATTCTGAGCATTAGAAAGTTCTACATGACAAAGCTGATTTGCTTTTGGTCATATTGCTTCATTGCAGCAATAATGACCCTAACTGGGAGAAGAAGACAGGAATCTCTTGTCATATGAGGATTTGAAGTTTTTTAAAATTTAGTTGTATGGTGGTGGCATACTCCTTTAATCCCAGCACTTGGGAAGCAGAGGCAGAACGATATTTAATTTCTATGTCAGCCGGGTCTACAGAGTGAGTTGCAGGACAGCAAGGATTACAGAGAGAAACCTTGTTTCAAACAATAACAACAAAAGCAACCCCCCCAATTATGTTTTATACACACACACACACACACACACACACACATATATATATGCATTAATGTGCTCTAGATGTATGATGGCTGGTGCCAAGCAAAGTCCAAAGAAAGTACCAATGTACCAATTCCCTTGGAACTAGAGTTATAAATAGTGATGAGCTATCGTATGGGTGCTGGGAATCTAAGCCAGATCCTCTAGAAGAGCAGTGAGTGCTGTATCCACTGAGACATTTCTCTAGTCTGATGAAAGAATTTTAAAAACAAGAAAGGTTCTTGTGTTAAATCAGAATGCTGGCCATGTTTGCCCTTTCTTCAAGCTAGCTACACTTTCTAAAGAATGGTATATTAAAAATTGCTTTATTTTTGCTAGTTCCTTGTATTTGTTATTATCTTATTTCCAACAAATCAGAATGATTTGATGTTTTTGTTCCCCTCCACATAAAAATTGTCAGGTGGGAGATGAGGTGTTTGGGCTTTTTCCTTACAGCTACTACTCTGACTTCTCAGATCAATGGCCCTCTGAAAAAAGTGTGCCTTAAAGATTCAATATTCTTCTCTGCTTACTGATGTTTGTGGTAACAGACAGCAGGAATTCCATATTCTAGTTGCAAACTTACTTGAAGAAATGCAAGGCATATTTTTTGGGGGGGAAAAAAAAAAGGCGGTTCAGGTTTTAGGATTCTAGTTCCCAGAACTTTTCAGAGAAAAGAACAAACATATGGTGTCTCAAGGAGAAACACCCTTCTATGGTGGCTTGAGTAAGAGTGTTTTCCATAGGTGCCTATATTTGAATGCTTGGTTATCAGGAAGTGGCACTATTTGTGAAGGATTAGGAGTAGTTATGGTTTTGTTTGAGGAAGTGTATCTCTGGGAGTGGTTAGGGTTCTTAAAGCTCTGCCCAGTGTCAGTGTCTCTCTCTCTTTTTATTACTGCCTGTGGACCTGGACCTAGATCTCTGCAGCAAAATGTCTCTCCCTTGCTTCCTGCCATAACAACAATGGACTAAACCTCTGAAACTGTAAAATAGCCCCACTTAAATTCTTCTTATATTAGACTTGCAGTGGTCATGTATGTCCTTTCAGCAATAGAACACTAAGACACTCTTCCAAGCATGTGTTTCTTACCACTTATCTCATTTTAAATTGTACTATGTGTGATGGCAAATCTTGGGAGTCAACTTGACACATATGAGAAGAGAGAACTTCAATTAAAGAGTTGCCTCCATTTGATTGATCTGCTGCCTTGCCTATAAGGCATTTTCTTAATTGCTAATTGGTGTAGGAGAGTCCAGTCCAATTGGGGCAGTACCATCCCTAGGTATGTGGGCCTGAGCTGTGTAAGAAAGCTATCTGAGGAAGTAAGAGAGAACAAACCATTAAGTAGCAGTCCTCCATGGTTTCTGCAGTTCCTACTTAAGCTGCTGCCTCAAATTTCCTTAGTTTTGATTTTGATTACCCTTAGGATGTCCTAGATGTCTTAGGGATTTATGCACCTGTAGCAACTCCCATGTAATAAGTATTCTAATTACACTTACTTTTGTCTACTAAGTTCACAAACTTTAAATAAAGCTGCCATCTGGGTCCTCAGGATTCTCACCTTCCCTTGGGATTTTTCAAGTTCATTTGTTAGGAAATATTTATGTGACTACTTTTTGCAATTAAGCCATCTTACCTTACTATGATCTCACAAGAAAACTCCATTATTGCCAGTTCATTGAATTCATACCAAAAAAATTAAAGAATAATCTAAATAAAATATAGAAATTTATTGCCCAAGAGAATTAATTTTGCCTAAAAGTTCAGGTCTAAGACAAATATAGTAGTATACATCTATAATCCCAATATTCATGAGGCTGAGGTAAAAATTCAAGGACAATTTGGGCTTATGAGATTCTGTCTCAAAATGTCATATGAGAAATAAAGAAGTAAAGAAGGAGAAGGGGAAGGGGAAGGGGAAGGGGAAGGGGAAGGGGAAGGGGAAGGGGAAGGGGAAGGGGAAGGGGAAGGGGAAGGGGAAGGGGAAGGGGAAGGAGGAGGAGGAGGAGGAGGAGGAGGAGGAGGAGGAGGAGGAGAAGGAGAAGGAGAAGAAGAAGAAGAAGAAGAAGAAGAAGAAGAAGAAGAAGAAGAAGAAGAAGAAGAGACAGACAGAAAGAGTCCCCAAAGCAAACTGATCCTATCCCTCAGTATCTGAAGTCAACAGCTAGTAACAATATTGTCAGAAACCCAAGCCACATTATAAAAGTGCATGTGGATCCACATACCTCCACAATCAACATGACCACTAAACAAATACATCCTGAAACCTTGCAAAACAGTGGTTTGCTTTCCTCTAGAATACTGTGCCTGATGAGTATAGTTCTTCCTTAGCAGATTCCAAATTCATCCTTTTAGTTTCAAATACTGAGTGGTAGGTAGTTCTCTCCTTGACAAAGCCAGAAACACAGAAGCAAAATGGCATTAGATTGAATGTACGAAAGTGTTGAAGTAGAATAAAGTAGAAAAGGCCTATTAGTAGATACTGATTATGAAAGCTGTTCTTGGTTGTTGTCCCGTCCAGCAGGACCTAGTTATTCGTGGGTGCGAGGGGGACTGCAAACCTGAAAGAGAAATGAGTGAGAAAGAAGAGCAAGACCAAGCAAATAGTTGTCAAGGTCTCAGTTTATTAGGCTGAAATGCCAGGTTATAAGCACACAGCGAAGGGAAATAGGGAGGGGTTGAGGGGGAATTAACAAAGAACAAAGAAGTGGGCATCTGGGGACCTGAAGGCCGAATTCAGACTGCAGGCAGGAGGCACTCTGAGTCTATCTCCGGAATGTAGAATCCTTCTTAACAGCCTTGGGTGTCAGGCTGGACTCAGCACATAACTCATGTCCTTAGAAGTCTTGGGAGTCAGGAAGAGATAAGGAAGATGGGACAATAATTCAGCTTTTATGGTCTCTGGTACCAGGAAGGGAATAGGGAGGAGGAGGTGATGACCGGCTCCTTAGCACAAGGCCATTTGGCTTACTAGGGTGGGAAAATGTGAAAGGCCTACTTTCTTACGGTATGATCTCCAACAGGTTGTTAACTTGTCTACATCTGCAACCCATTGGTCTAAATCCAAACTACCGAGTTCAACTGAGAGATATTTTTCTTGATTGAATTGTTTGATGTGGGAAGAGTTACCTTGAATATGCATTTTTTAGGTAGGATGGTCCACTTTAAACCTGGGCCACATCTTCTAGTGGCAGCCTATATAAAATACAGAAAATGGAGTACTTGATCTTTGCCTGCTTTTCCTCACTCTCAATTCATTGACTGGTATTAGAGGCTACTGTTTTTGGGATTCTGGTGTACACTGAAGACCAGCTGAGACAGCCAGCCTTGTGGACTGAAGAAGGAATCTACTGGATTCTTGGGACTTTCCATTTAGGGACAAACATTGTTGGAATAGTTGGGCCATAACTTGTAAGCCACTCTAATAAGTCCTACATAAATTTATATATTCATTCTATCAGTTCTGTTTTTTTTCTAGAGAACCCTGTATAATATATTGATTTATTAATTTATTTAATAATTTACTCAAAGCACTGTTTATATAGCTTATTGCCAAACATGAATTCACCTTGCCACCTGGAACAGAATGACCTGGAAAAGGGCTCCAAGACAGATTGAAAGGAGAAGTATCTGAAACAATAGGTTTCCCTTAGCAACCTGACCACAAAAGCTTACAACTGTCAACTCTGTGTATGTATGTATGCTTTTGAAAAGCAAAAGTTCCCAAACTAGCTGGCATATACTTATGCTTCTGGGAAGTCCTACTTACTGTCTGGCCCCATCCTGTGGCTTTAAAGTATATTTGTATTCAAAGGGGACTCAGAACTGAAGTCTTTTAGAGCTATCTTGGCTTAGGTCCACCTGTAAATAAACCTCTTCTCTCCCACTCTCACTGGTGTCAGAATGCTAATTCAAGAGCCATTTCAAGAAAGTAATTCACACAGGAGGAAACTCAAATGTTCAAAGCACTAAAGAAGTGTCCAGCTTTTTTAGTAATCATAGCAAAGATGCCCAAGTAATGCAGAGTGTTCCCTACTGGACCCCAGATTAGGCACAGATCACACCCAAACACCAAATTTCAAGCACAAACCAAACACAAAGAGATTCTTTTTTAAAGCAAGGCAAAGTGACAAGATGGCTGAATCTAAAACAACAGCAAATAGCTTTCCAAGTGTTGAGAGGGGAGTAAGGGAGGTCTGTGCTATAATGAGTTAGGATATGTTGGTAAGTTCTAATTGGGTATTTTAATTAGGTTAATCAAAATAATGGATTTTGATTGTTGGACCTTAATGTTTTGATAGTTGGACTTTGATGATTACCCTCAAGAATGAGTTGGGCACAACAAAGTGGCCAAATAAGGGAGCAGACCTTGGTAGCTTTAGGAATGCAATCTAATAGGGAGAAGGAAGGAGAAAGGGCAAAACCTTGCCCAAACCTGTGTTTGCAGTGCTTGGGCCTACTAGAGCCCTTCTCATAGAAATACAAGTCAAAACATTGACTTCCATTTTTGTTTTGTTTTGTTTTTTTTTTTTTCTAAAAGTTTTGAACTACTAACTCTCTGAAAGGTATGAATGAAAATTCCTAGAAAGAAACTATCTGCAATACCAAGAACCAGCCTCGGCTTGGTCAGGGTCCTGAGAAAAGGGAGTTTGAGAGCAGCAAAAGAAACTACCTGAAGTCAATGAGGTGGGTGCAAACTGGTAGCCTTGTTTTCTGCTTGAGGCAATTCTTATCTTTCTTTCCAAAAGCTCATAGTAACCTCAAAGCAGTAAATTTTAGTCATTGATTAATGAAGTTTAAACAAGCCAAGTCTATTGTAACAAGTTTTTCCCTATGCTTGGTTGGCAACAACCTATACTTACTAAAGAGCAAATCATCTTTCTTATATTTTATTTTTGAAATTTTGTTCACCTAAGCTGGCTTGCTGTCTATTTTCTGTTCTTACATTCATAATATATCCTTATTACTTCTTGGTGCACACTATAAACCTGTTCCCTCAACTCTAGTTCACAAGACAGGAGAACTCAGGCCCAACCTAGGGTGTATGCTTACTTTGATCATTAGCTTGCCCCAAACCTATTCTTCTCACCTCCGTAATTACATGCTTGTAATACGTGAATGCTCACTGTACTCCTTCCTCTAACTCAAGCAGTGTTTGCCATTCTATCAGGAAAGGGCACACCTTATTCTTAATTCAAATTTCTACCAACTGTCCTAATTTCTTAACTTTATATTTTTTTTATAAACTTCCCTGAATTATTTAAATCAAACTAACCTTTCTTTTTCTTTTTCTTTTTTTTTTTTTAGCATTAGGTAAAAAAGTTTAATGTGGGCAATGAAAATGGCAATGAACATTTAGGGAAAAAAGAATCAGTAGATAAATACATTCTCCAGCTACATATTACATTTCTACGATTCTGAAGAATATATATATATATATATATATATATATATATATATATATATATATATATATATATATATACAAACTAACCTTTCTAAAAGTCAAGTCAGAAATCCCATAAAATCATCAATTCATCTAGGCAGCATTATCTCAAGAATTTCTATCTTCGTATTGATATTCAAAAAGCTTGCCTAATAGTACAGCCATCACCCAGGGAGTAATCACACCAGGCTATAGGCAGTGAGGGTCTTCCAGTGTCCACTCAACCAAGCCAAGTGAATGAGGAATATGGCAATGACAAACATGAGAAAGCACATCAGTAGCAAGAAGCAATCCTGGGGTGAAGTCTCTAGGGTTGTGCTGCACCAGAGCTCACCCGTCGCAACTGAGCAAGATGGTAGGCCATCTCCAGGGAGATCCCTGGCCCACTGCAGCTTTTCTTGCATGTGTCTGCCACCAAGTCATGCCAAGGAGAAGCAACTTAAGTGTTATGATTTGGGTGAGTGTTTCAAGAAAATCACATGACTTACATTTTTGGCTATGAGATTATGGATAGCTGGTCTTAGGATATATCTTAGCTCTGTGTGTGTGTGTGTGTGTGTGTGTGTGTGTGTGTGTATTTTTCCCC
This sequence comes from Mus musculus, assembly GCF_000001635.26. Taxonomy (NCBI): domain Eukaryota; kingdom Metazoa; phylum Chordata; class Mammalia; order Rodentia; family Muridae; genus Mus; species Mus musculus. The sequence continues at coordinate 149,223,892 of NC_000072.6, forward strand.
ATTAAGGACACCATATGTAACAGACCTCCAGGCCTTAGCACAATTGACTCAGTAATGGAAATACCATTCAGGCCATAAAATTCAGCACGCAGACAACACCAGTTCCCAAAATGAAAACAAAGTCCATCAAATTCCATAGTTCTAGGAAAGTCTTTGAATATACTAACCTTTGTTTTTGGTTTCTGTAGTTTTGATTCTGGCTAACTGTTCTTGTTTGTGTGTGTGTGTGTGTGTGTGTGTGTGTGTGTGTTCTTGTTAACTGAAGTATGTCAGCCCAGGATCTGCTTTGTGCTTAAAAGCTCACCCTGAGAATGGCTCAGTGGTATACTGGGGTCCTAAATACCCAGTATAGTTAGTGGCTAGCTAATAAAGTCTATTGATTTTGAAGAATAAAAATTTTTACTGAACTCTTCTTCACCCCAGAACCCGACCCCTCCCATCTAGAGATTGTTCCCGGAACACTCTTGAACTCTTCACCCCAGAATACATTCCTGAACTCCTCATCCTAGAGTTCGAACCCTCCCAACTAAAAACTGTTCCAAGAACATTTTTGAGATAAGGGCCTCCTGGAACAACCTCAAAATGAACCGGGTACATTGCCAAATGATAGGACATGACCCCTTAGTTACGTAGATTCCCTTGGCAGAACCCCTTGTCCCTTGGCAGAACCCCCTAGTGATGTAAACTTGTACTTTCCCTGCCCAGCTCTCCCCCCTTGAGTTTTACTATATAAGCCTGTGAAAAATTTGGCTGGTCGTCGATTCTCCTCTACACCACTAGGTGCATGAGTTTTGACCCCAGAGCTCTGGTCTATGTTCCATGTGCTTTCTTGCTGTTGTTCTATTAAATCTTGCCTTCTACATTTTGAGTATGGTCTCAGTGTCTTCTTGGGTCCGCGGCTGTCCCGGGGCTTGAGTGCTTGAGTGAGGGTCTCCCTTCGGGGGTCTTTCAATTTAAACCTGTGGCCCAGTAATTTTCTCTTGTAGGTACCTCACAGCAGCTAATGAATGATCCAATAAAGAACCTAAGGAAATTTAAAGTGTAATAAAACCAAATGGGAGCACAGGCTTGTAATCCCAACACCAACAAGGCTAAAGCAATAAGATCACTTTGAATTCAATGTCATCCTCAGCTATATAATGAGTTTGATGCTTGGAGTACATGAGACACTGTCTAAAAACAACAACAACAAAACAACTAACATTACAACTCAAAAAATAGCTAAATGAATCCACACTAAAATGAAGAGTTACTTTGAAAGAATATCTGGCCAAAAAGAAAAAAAAAATCCAAGGAGAAGTGATTCAATATTTTTCCTAGTTACAATGTTTTTTCCTTTAACAAAATATACATTTATTTGTATATTTCGTGGATGGGATATAAACACATGAGAACTCTGGGGTACATAAGAAGAGCATAGGACAATTGCCTTCTAACATGTGGGACCCAGGAATTGAATTCAGGCTGACAGCAAGAGCTTTCACCTGCTAGTTCAGTTTTAAAACCTGATATTCACAAGGGTCAGTGTATTAGTCAGGGTTCTCTAGAGTCACAGAACTTATGGATAGTCTCTAGATAGTAAAGGAATTTATTGATGACTTACAGTCGGCAGCCCAATTCCCAACAATTGTTCAGTCGCAGCTGTGAATGGAAGTCCAAGGATCTAGCAGTTACTCAGTCTCATGTAGCAAGCAGGCGAAGGAGCAGGAGCAAGAGCTAGACTCCCTTCTTCCAATGTCCTTATATTGTCTCCAGCAGAAGGTGTAGCCCAGATTAAAGGTGTGTTCCGCCACACCTTTAATCCCAGATGAAAGGCGTAGCCCAGATTAAAGGTGTGTTCCTTAAACTCGGAGATTCAATCTTCTGGAATCCATAGCCACTATGGCTCAAGATCTTCAAACCAAGATCCAGATAAGGGTCTCCAAGCCTCCAGATAAGGGTCACTGGTGAGCCTTCCAATTCCGGATTGTAGTTCATTCCAAATATTGTCAAGTTGACAACCAGGAATAGCCACTACAATCCACCCCTTGTCAACTTGACACAAATAATATCTCATGTTCACATGAAACAATAACAAGGTTGTGAATATGCCTAACATGATATAACTATCCCTCGTACAATCGCAAACGCATTTGTAAATTTACAATGGGGCATTCATATTACTTTATAATCCTCGTTTCTGCAACTGGTTACGTGGCCTTAATTGGTATTTATAACTACCTTCCTCTACTACCCATTCTGTATTTCCTTCACCTTCAGCCAGCACCTCAGCAGGTCTTGGCTCTTTTCCTGGAGGATTGACCCATACCTTCATTCCTGATGGGTCTGCGTCCTTTGTCATCCTGCTTGGATTAGGCTGTTGTAGTTTCCCATTGACTTTAATCACAGGACATGGTAGTACTAAGAGACGCCCTAAGGGATCTCCTACACTCCAGACATAATCTTGCTTACCACCATTGTGAAGAGGTAATCCAATTTCCCCATGGTAATCTGGATCTATCACCCCTCCTAACACTGTTATTCCTTTTTTAGCCTGTTGGTTTAAGGGCATTAAAAGCCCAAAATGACCAGGGGGAAGTCTGAGCTTCCAGTTCAATGGAATGTTTGTTGTAGCTCCTGGTAGGAGCACTCCCCTTTCTGGAGCCAAAACTTCTAGGCCAGCAGAACCTAGAGTTATGGGGACAGGAAGCAAAAATTTTCCTAGAGGGTCACTAGGAGTGATAGTAAGTGGAACTATTCCTCTTTCCACCCCTTGATTCCTGGACCCATGAATCCTGGCTATGGGTGAAACTGTACCATATATCGAGCGCTGATTCAAAGCATATACTGCCTTCTGAAGAACTCTGCCCCAGCCTTCCAAGCTGTTACCACCTAATTGGCGCTGTAACTGCGTCTTCAAAAGGCCATTCCATCTTTCTATCAGACCAGCTGCTTCAGGATGATGGGGAATGTGGTAAGACCAGTGAATTCCATGATCGTGGGCCCACTGTCGTACTTCTCTGGCTGTGAAATGAGTTCCTTGGTCAGAAGCAATACTGTATGGAATACCATGACGATAGATAAGGCATTCTGTCAGTCCGTTAATAGTGGTTTTAGCAGAGGCATTACGTGCAGGAAAGGCAAATCCATAACCAGAATAAGTATCTACTCCAGTAAGAACAAAACGCTGTCCTTTCCACGAAGGAAGTGGTCCAATGTAGTCAACCTGCCACCAGGTTGCTGGCTGGTCACCTCGAGGAATGGTGCCATATCTGGGGCTCAGTGTTGGTTTCTGCTGTTGGCAGATCTGGCAATCAGCAGCAGCTGTAGCCAGGTCAGCCTTGGTGAGTGGAAGCCCGTGTTGCTGAGCCCAAGCATAACCTCCATCTCGACCACCATGGCCACTTTGTTCATGTGCCCATTGAGCAATGACAGGGATGGCTGGGGAGAGAGGCTGACTGTCCACAGAACGGGTCATCTTATCCACTTGATTATTGAACTCCTCCTCGGCTGAAGTCACCTTTTGGTGAGCATTTACATGGGACACAAATATCTTCACATCCTTTGCCCATTTGGAGAGATCTATCCACATACTTCTTCCCCAGATGTCTTTCTCACCAATTTTCCAATTGTGATCTTTCCAAGTCCCTGACCATCCAGCCAATCCATTGGCTACAGCCCATGAGTCAGTGAATAATCGTACATCTGGCAATTTCTTCTTGCAAACAAACTGTAATACCATGTGTACTGCCCGAAGTTCTGCCCACTGTGAAGATTTCCCTTCACCTGTGTCTTTCAGAGTTGTCCCAGAAAGGGGTTGTAATGCTGCACCTGTCCACTTCTGGGTGGTGCCTGCATAACGTGCAGAGCCATCAGTAAACCAGGCTCTAGTCTTCTCCTCTTCGGTCAGTTGATCATAGGGAATACCCCATGAGGCTATAGGCGCATGCTTGGCAGCAGATGGCATTGTAACAGGAGTAGAAACCATAGGCATTTGAACAACTTCTTCATGTAACTTGCTTGTGCCTTCAGGACCTGCTCTGGCCCGATCACGTATATACCACTTCCATTTGATAATAGACTGCTGCTGTGTGCGTCCCACTTTATGACTTGCAGGGTCTGATAGTACCCAGCTCATGATGGGTAGTTCAGGTCGCATAGTAACTTGGTGTCCTATTGTCAAACGTTCAGTTTCCACTAAGGCCCAATAACAGGCCAAGAGCTGTTTTTCAAAGGGAGAATAGTTGTCTGCAGATGATGGTAGAGCTTTGCTCCAAAATCCCAAAGGTCTCTTCTGTGATTCACCTACAGGGGCCTGCCAGAGGCTCCAAACAGCATCTCTATCAGCCACAGACACCTCAAGTACCATCGGGTCTGCTGGGTCATATGGTCCAAGTGGTAGAGCAGCCTGCACAGCAGCCTGGACCTGTTGAAGGGCCTTCTCCTGTTCCAGGCCCCACACAAAGCTAGCAGCTTTCCGAGTCACTTGGTAAATAGGCCTAAGTAACACACCCAAGTGAGGGATGTGTTGTCTCCAGAATCCAAATAGACCCACTAAACGTTGTGCTTCTTTCTTGGTTGTAGGAGGGGCCAGGTGCAATAACTTATCTTTCACCTTAGAAGGAATATCTCTGCATGCTCCACACCACTGGACTCCTAAGAATTTCACTGAGGTAGATGGTCCTTGGATTTTGGTTGGATTTATTTCCCATCCTCTGATACGCATATGTGTTACCAATGAGTCCAAAGTGGTTGCGACTTCCTGCTCACTTGGTCCAATCAGCATAATGTCATCAATATAGTGCACCAATGTGATATTTTGTGGAAGATCCAAACGATCAAGATCCCTTCTAACTAAATTATGACACAGGGCAGGAGAGTTAATATATCCTTGAGGCAAAACTGTGAAGGTATACTGTTGGCCTTGCCAACTGAAAGCAAATTGCTTCTGGTGGTCCTTATGGACAGGTACTGAGAAGAAGGCATTTGCCAGATCAATAGCCGCATACCAGGTGCCAGGAGATGTGTTAATTTGCTCAAGTAACGAAACTACATCTGGTACAGCAGCTGCAATTGGAGTTACTACCTGATTTAGTTTTCGATAATCAACTGTCATTCTCCATGATCCATCTGTTTTCTGCACTGGCCAGATAGGAGAGTTAAACGGAGATGTGGGAACCACCACCCCTGCATCTTTCAAGTCCTTGATAGTGGCAGTAATTTCTGCAATGCCTCCAGGAATACGATACTGTTTTTGATTCACTATTTTCTTTGGCAGAGGCAACTCTAAAGGCTTCCATTTGGCCTTTCCAACCATAATAGCCCTCACTCTACAGTTCAGGGAACCAATATGAGAATTCTGCCAATTTCTGAGTATATCTATCCCAATTATACATTCTGGAACTGGGGAAATCACCACAGGATGTGTCCGGGGACCTACTGGACCTACTGTGAGTCGGACATCAGTCAAAACTCCATTAATCACCTGCCCTCCATAAGCCCCTACTTTAACTGGAGGGCCACAATGTTTCTTGGGATCCCCTGGGATCAGTGTCAACTCAGAACCAGTATCCAGCAGACCCCGAAAAGTCTGATTATTTCCTTTTCCCCAGTGTACAGTTACCCTTGTAAAAGGCCGTAGGTCCCTCTGGGGAAGAACTGGAGAAAGGGTAACAGCAAAACCTTTGAGTGTCTTATCAAGATCCTTCCTCAGCGGAACCTGGCCACCCCTTCATTCAAGGGGTTCTGGATCTGCAAACTGTCTCAAGTCTGGAAATTGATTCACTGGCCGAGATTGCTGTTTACCACGATCTAATGTAGCCTTTCTTTCATTTGGCTGTTTACCACGATCTAATGTAGCCTTTCTTTCATTTGTTTGAGAATTTTTCTGCTTATACAGATCAAACAAATATGCAGTAGGCTTCCTATGTATTTCATTCCTGGAAACACCATGATTGGTTAGCCAGTACCAAAGGTCCAACCGAGTCATGCCATTATAAATTTCACTTCTCCTGTGCTGACCATTACTGGGTATGTTATTATAAACATTCTTTTGTCTATGCTGTCCATTATAATAACTAGAATCACCTTGTCTCCGGCGATTCAATGCTGCCACCTGGCCCTTGTTACCTCGGAATCCAACTAAACCCAGTGAATTTAATTCATCTAATTGAGCAGAAGCATCTCCAATGCTAAGATCTGGCACAAGGAAAAGGGAAAGAACAAAACCCTTCAAATGTGCTGGTGCCCCTCTCACCAATTTGTGTCTTATAGAGCTGGTGAAAGGCATATCTTCTGGACCTTCCCATTGTGGACAATTATGCTTTACACAATATATCCACTCTAGCATTGCAATTTCCCTAAGTCTTAAAATCCCTTCATCAACACTAAGCCACGGAATATCAGGCATCTCCAAGTCATTTCCAGTAGGCCATCTTTTGATAAACACCTCAGCCAACCATTCAAACTTTTGACACCTTTTTTAACTATGTGAGCTTCCGTATTAAACCTAGAATCTCTACTCAGAGGACCCATGTCAATAAACTCAGCCTGCTCTAGTTTTATGTTCCTTCCACCCTCATCCCACACCCTTAAAATCCATTCCCACACATATTCACCAGGTTTCTGCTTGAATGAATTAGCAAACTCATTAAGCTCCTTAGTAGTGTAGCGAATTTCCTCATGGACTACACTTTCTACCTCCCCTCTAGGAGCCTGTTTTGCTTTGAGTCTGGTTACAGGTCTAGAAGAAACTATTGGTGGGCCTTGAGAAACATCAGTAGTGAAAGTCATTGCTGGTTTATCAGACTCTGCAAAATTAATTTCCTCATGTGGGGAAGGCATTATTTCAAGGGGTGGGGCTGAGGGTACTACTTCCTCAGGTGGGGCAAACCCTTGAGAATCTGAAGATTCAAAATTCTCAGTTTCAACATGGTCTTCCCACACATCCCCGTCCCATGTTGTAGGATCCCATTCTTTGCCAATTAGAGCCCTTACTTTAACTGTCGACACACACTGAGGCTGAGACTTGAATTTTCGCTGTAGTTCAGCCAACCTTACAATGAGAGTTTCTGTTTGATTTTCTGCAACTTGAGCTCTATTGCTACAAGAGAGAAGATTTTCTTCAAGGACACACTTAGCAACTTTTAGATCGTTTACTTGTGTCTGGAGCCTTTCGATTTTATCACACAACTCCTTCCTTTCATTCATCATTCTTTCCACAGATACTAAGAGCAGCCAGCCAGTAAAATCATTTTCCGATTTTTTCCCCATCTTGTAGAAAGCTTTGTGCACTGAATCACCTAATTCATTAAGAAAATCAAGGGCATTAGCTTCTTTAAGTTCAGAATATAGTTTCAACCATGGGTCTTCAAAATTCTCTGAGCTCCCAGGAGGGAGAGAATCTGGAGAGGTTTCAATAGTTGAAAGTGCTGGTGGATCAACAAGCCAATTCCAGTATTTTAAAAGATTCATCCTTGTACTTCTGTTACTCTAGAACCACTCCTGGTACCAGCTTCTGTATTAGTCAGGGTTCTCTAGAGTCACAGAACTTATGGATAGTCTCTAGATAGTAAAGGAATTTATTGATGACTTACAGTCGGCAGCCCAATTCCCAACAATTGTTCAGTCGCAGCTGTGAATGGAAGTCCAAGGATCTAGCAGTTACTCAGTCTCATGTAGCAAGCAGGCGAAGGAGCAGGAGCAAGAGCTAGACTCCCTTCTTCCAATGTCCTTATATTGTCTCCAGCAGAAGGTGTAGCCCAGATTAAAGGTGTGTTCCGCCACACCTTTAATCCCAGATGAAAGGCGTAGCCCAGATTAAAGGTGTGTTCCTTAAACTCGGAGATTCAATCTTCTGGAATCCATAGCCACTATGGCTCAAGATCTTCAAACCAAGATCCAGATAAGGGTCTCCAAGCCTCCAGATAAGGGTCACTGGTGAGCCTTCCAATTCCGGATTGTAGTTCATTCCAAATATTGTCAAGTTGACAACCAGGAATAGCCACTACAGTCAGTCTTACCTTGCTGTCCTCTGGTGAGCCTCCCTCAATTGGATTAGAGCATGGTATCATCATGGTAGGCAGGCAGAGTAAGAATGGGTCATATGGTAGGAGGAAGCCAGACTGAAGATCTAGGATATCTGTTTTTTTTTTTTTTGTTGTTTTTCCTTTGAGACAAGGTTTTCCCTATGAAGTCCAGGATGATCTTGAACTCATAATCCCCAAAAGTTCTCCACACCAACAGATAGCCAAGGTGTTCACTGACTTGAAGTGACTCTTGCTGGGTTAGTAGTTGTATGTTACCACTAAGCAAGGCAGAGATGGCTGATATATCTTGAAGTAATCTTGAGGTAGAACTTAGAACCAGGGCTGGGGAGATGGCTCAGTGGTTAAGAGCACTGACTGCTCTTCCAGAGGTCCTGAGTTCAATTCCCAGCAACCACACGGTGGCTTACAACCTTCTGTATATGGGATCCGATGCCTTCTTCTGGTGTGTCTGAAGACAGCTACAGTGTACTCATATAAATGAAATAAATAAATCTTGAAAAAAGAAAAAAGAAAAAAGAGAAAAGAAAAAAGAAAAAAGGAAAAAAAAAGAAACCCAAACCCAATGAAGGAGGCCCCCAAATACTGAAACTCTAGTAATCTGGCTCAGCAAGACACTACAGGATAACTGTGCACACTAGATTTATAGTGGCTCTATGAGATTAACCTGGGATCGCCAAAGGATTTCCCTAGAGGTACAATTTGGAGAAAATACCTTTGATATACTTTTTGTCAACCAGACTACAACTTCTAACGTATTTCTTTTTAGTGACTAGATCTGAATCAGCAAACCAATCTGCTACTTATTCTTGTTTGAACCACAGACTGCAAATTAACTGACCTATTTATATAGTTGAAAGGGTTGGTAAAATGCCATCAAGCTGAATGATTTGAGTTTTATCCTCAGGACCCATATGGTGGAAGGAAAGAACTGGCCTCCAGAGGTGGAGATGTAGCTTATGGTGGAATATTTGACTAACTTGTACAGAACCCTGGGTTGAGACCACAGCATGGCAAAACTGGTGTGGTGGTGCTTGCCTATATCTTCATGTAAGAGGAGTTCCAAGAAAGAATACTATCACTGGCCATTTGAATGGTTCAAGATGTGAGTCCTATTGGGCCTGGTAATATACATCTTTAATCCCAGCACTCAGGAGGCAGAAGCAGGTAGACCTCACACTGGATCCTTTACTTTCTCTGATTTGTAGAAAAAGTAACAAAACTGAGTACTAATTGTGCAGTAAAGGAGAGTTTATTTTTGGTCAATAACAGAAGAGGGAAATGGTCTCCTGAATCAGCTTCTTAACCCAGTGGAGCCCAAAAGGTTATAGACATATAAAAGAGATGAAACCAAGTGGCTGGAAAGAGTATGCATGGATCTTCTCCTTCTCCTTCTCCTTCTCCTTCTCCTTCTCCTTCTCCTTCTCCTTCTCCTTCTCCTTCTCCTTCTCCTTCTCCTTCTCCTTCTCCTTCTCCTTCTCCTTCTCCTTCTCCTTCTCCTCCTCCTCCTCCTCCTCCTCCTCCTCCTCCTCCTCCTCCTCCTCCTCTCCTCTCCTCCTCCTCCTCCTCTTTGTCTCCTCCTCCTTCTGTGAACACTAGGGGAATAAGAAGGTACTTTATGGGGACTCACGTACCCCTTCTTTTTATTTCTTTCCAGTTGCCATTATGGCTACTGTCAACTGTCACGGCACTGGTGCATCATTTCGCATGCACAAGTGATAGTGTGGTTAGAGTATCTAGCATCACCCTGGAAGACATTTTATAACTAACCAATTTTAACTGGCTTATTCTGAAGACCTTCTGAACTTCATATACCCAGTTCTCAGAGACAGCAGGATTATAGAAGAGTAGAAATTCAGCGGTGTATGTTTGAAGCCAGCCAGGGATACATAGAAGTATCAATCTCAAAACAAACAAGAGTAAAAAAAAAATGAACATTTCTGGTTGTTTATCTTTTTTACTTCTTTGTTTTGGATGCTCATCTTTTTACTCAAATAACCTCCCATTATTCTTTTAAGAAAACAATTTCTTCTTTTTTCTTCCTCAGCACTAAAAAATGAAAAATGTCAATTTGCAAAACTGGATGTCTTTTAGCAACAGTTCTAATCAGACCCTTGTGTTCAGGAAAGATAAAACCATGAGCTTAAAAACAAAACAAAACCCTTGCCTATTAAGGAAGTTGGCAAATTCTGACTCTTTTTTATTCCAACCCCACCCTTCCTTCCTGTCTCTTCTAAAATAACTTGATAACTCCCTCCTTCCTGTTCCTCCTTGATAACTCCTATCCTAAAAGTATCTGTTGACCAACTCCTTCCCCTCAAACGCTTTACAAAATTCACGAAGTAGGCTGGAGATGTACCTCAGTTGGTACAGTACTTGCTTAGTGCGTTCTACAGCTTGGTCACAGTGGTACATACCTTTAATCCCAACACTCATAAATCAGAGAAAGAGGATCTCAAGTTCCAGGCCTGCCAAGGATACAAAGTAGGACTGCCTAAAAACAGCAACAGTAAAGGAAATGATGGTGCATGCCTGCAATTGCAGCACCCACAGTCAGGAATTCAAGATCCTTCTCAGCTACTTGAAGAGTTCAAGGCCAGCATATCTGAGACTTCATCTCAGAAGTAAATACTGGGGACTGGTGAGATGGCTCAGTGGGTAGGAACAGTGACTGCTCTTCCAAAGGTCCTGAGTTCAAATCCCAGCAACCACATGGTGGCTCACAACCACCCGTAATGAGATCTGACGTCCTCTTCTGGTGTGTCAGAAGACAGCTACAATCAACTTATGTATAATAATAAATAAATCTTTGGACCAGAGTGAGTGGGGCTGATCGGAGCAGAGATCCTAAAAAATTCAATTCCCATCAACTACACGAAGGCTCACAACCTGTACAGCTACAGTGTACTCATATACATAAAATAAATAAATAAATTTTACAAAATAAAGAAAGAAATACTAGCAGCTAGAGAGATAGCTTGGTGGTTAAGAGAGAACCCATATTCAATTCCCAGCACCTACACAATGGCTACAGTGTCTGTAACTTCAGTCCCAGACGATCAGATGTCCTCTTCTCTATTCTGAGGACACCAGATATGCATGTGGTATACAGACACACTGAAAGAACCTAGTGGGGAAACCCCCATTCAATTCCTGATTCGGTGTGCACCCAAAGCATCACAAAAAGACTGTCTTGATGTAATTACACGAGGTAGTTTAATGGTGGAGCTCTGGGTCGAAACGTATCTCACGCAGGAGACAGTGGATTCGACCACGAGGCTTGAAAGCTAGGGGTTTTTATAGAAAAGGGTCTGGGGCTGGGGGAGGAATTGGGGCGGTTTCACATGATTGGTTCATTTAAACATCAGCAGACTGTACATGCAGATCGAGGTAACAGCAGAGCATCTAGTTAACATTAAACTTAAGGGTGGGAGATAGGGAGACACTGGGCCAGTCTGGACATTCTTGTATGTCTTCCCTATCTTTATGGCTAGTTGGTTCCTGGGATGACTTTACAGCCTTTGTTCTTTGCTCTAAGCCCAAAAAGCCCTCCTAGCTAGCAAGCCGCATGAGTCATGGACCTTGAATTTTAATTTTCTTACAACACATGCAGGCAAAATACCCATACACATAAATAAGAAATAAAATAACAATAAATACTGAGGGTAAGAAAAATGGCACAGCATTTAAGAGTACTTAAGAGTATTTAAATTGCTCTTACAGATTTCCTGAGTTCAGTTCCCAGGTTCCAGCAAACATGTTGGGAAGTTCATAAAAGCCTATAACTCTAGATCCAGAAGATCTGTTGCCCTCTTCTGGTTTCCATCACCTGGCTTAAATAATAAATCTTTAAGTGTAAGGGTCTGTGATTCGCTGAAGAATGATACCCCAGACTCAGATTGTATGCAAAGGCAAACAGTATTTATTCTTCAGAAATTACTAGCTTGCAGGAATTTCCATCCACCAAAATAGAGGTGTTGAATGAGTTTACAGGCTCAATTTTAAAGCTTGTTAGAGGAATTCCAGGAAGGAGTAGGTTTCTTTTATCCTGATTGGTTGGCTCTATTTCCAGGGTGTCTTTGGAAATAGTCAAGGTTCTGGTAAATTTTGGGGTCTTTCTGGAACCATTGCTGATTAATTATTCTTGACTTAGGCTTGGCTCAGGTCAGGTATCAGGACAGTGTCTGATAGCCCCTGATTGGCTGCCCAAAAAGGTAGTTTTTCCTGGAATTGATTTGTCCAGTTTTGGGAAACAGAAACTCAGGCCTAGTCTCCTGACCTAGCATCTTGCAGTCTGTCATAGAGTCAGTCTAACTTGGCCCTCTCATTAGAAATAAAATTTAAATGTCAGGTGGTGGTAGCACAGAAATGTAATCCCAGTGCGAGCAGCAGAGGCAGGCAGATCTCTTTGAGTTTGAGGCCAGCCTGGTCTAGAGAGTGCATTTTAGGATAGTAAAGGCTAAGCAGAGAAACCCTATCTCCAAAGACAAAAGAATATATAAATAAGGGCTGGTGAGATGGCTCAGCGGTTAAGAGCACTGACTGCTCTTCCAAAGGTCCTGAGTTCAAATCCCAGCAACCACATGGTGGCTTACAACCATCCATAATGAGATCTGACACTCTCTTCTGGTGCATCTGAAGACAGCTACAGTGTACTAATGTATAATAATAAAAAATAATATATAAATAAAATAGAAAGAAGAAAGAAAGAATTCAATAAATTATGATTAAAATGCTAACACCATTCAGTTCATTTAACTGATTTCATTTGATCATTGTCCAGCCCTTTCCTGGCACATTTCCAATAAATTATACTGATTTCTCAAACGGTGATATTATAGATGGGAAACGCTTAGCCCAAATTATTTACTTATTACTTTATTTTACTTTTTTTAAAAAATATGCTGTTATGTATCCCAGACTGGCTCTGCTGCTTCCTAGGTGTCAGGTCCTGGACAAACTCAGGAATGGCTAACTGTAGTGCCTATTAGCATACTTAGCATAAGTGCATGATTGCCTCAGGCTCTTTCAGTGTCACAAGTACTGGTTTTATAGTCTATGCTGCTCCTGGCTCTTCAGAATTTATCACTCTGCCCAGTACCCTAAACCTCTCCAGCCCAGAGGTGAAGTGGAAACTTAAGGGTTCTTTGGAAAGTCATTTGGATGGTGTTTTGCACACATGAAGGAATGTGTCGTTAAAGTGGACACAGGTGTGAAAGGCCAACATAAATAGGAAAGTTTCACTGAAGCAGACGCAGGAGAGAGGATATTCTGTTAAAGCAAGCACATGAAAAGACACATGAGGAAGAATTCTTTGCTAACAGTATGCATGTATTGGTCTGGCTTATTGTATAGTCCAGCTACATTTGTTGAGACTCCATAGAGAGAAATATATCAAAAAGCTTCTGGTAGTGTTCAAACTCAGGCTGATTGGCAGAGTGATGTCAGCTGAGACAAGACTCATGTTGAGGCGAGACACATGGTGAAGCAAGACCCATGGAGGACTTATGATATTTGGAAAGAGTATAAAAAGGCTCAAGGGACAGTGACGGGGACTGAGCTAGGCTTGTTGGTACAGTTAACTGTGCAACACTTGTGGGTCTTGAGTCTTTGCTGATCCTCCTGGAGTTACTCTGGGTCCCTCTGGCTGACTTGCACCGAGACTGAGGCCTGGCTGTCTCTGCTAGGTTCTGCCACACTTCTGTTAGGTCCTGCCACATGGCTGCTGAGTCTTGTTTGCCCTCCTGACTCTACTGAACTGGACTGCTGTTTTATGAGTTGCCACTGCTAACCTGTGAACTGAACTTCAAATTTCCATAAAACACAGATAGGAGTTGCTCTGATGAACCTTTCTAAACAAGTCATCTTCCTCCATATGCTTTCTTTTCCACTAACTCTGGTGGGTGGTGGGGTACAAGGGAGATAAAAATGTTTAAGAACCATCATTAAAAATAGGTTTTGAAAAAATGTAAAATTACACAGAGGCTTTGCCTTTCTTCCTCCAGTTACTCTTTCCTATTAAAACCAGCCATTTTGGCCAGTCACTCTTGGTCCTCTTGGCCCTTTCTTCCTCCTGCTTTTCTTCCCCTCCCGATGCTCCACCCCTTTCCCTCTCTTAGCCCTGTTCAGTCTACTACTTTCTTTCCCTGTTTTGGACTTTTTCAAATGCCTGTGGCTGTACTACCTCATATATTCGATAAAAATCTTTCCCTAACCATACCTTGAGGTGGTCAAGTCCTCATTTCCATTCTCAGTTACTGTGTAACTGAGAATAACATAACTTCTGCTTCTTCAGGGCTGAGATTATAGGTGTTTGACACCACACCCAAGACAATTAGTTTTAGTAACATTATATAGGTCAGAAGACTAAGTAACAAAATGGTTTGCCTAGCTAACACACACACAAAATCAATTCTTCCCTTTCCACATTCTCCTTTTTCCAGCCTTGGTAATTAAGGTTTCCACCATTGTCCAGATAGCCTTCTGAGCTTGCAGCAAAATGGGGGACTCCCTTTACCAGCAGGGTTTCTCCTTCTCTGACTTTGTCTGGGGAGCCCAAAACCCCTATACCTCTACCTGTGGAATGTCACATAGCTTTGGTGAGATTAAACTGAGCTTTGGCTTCCTTCCTCCTGATAAGAACTTGTTCAGGAAGCACTTGAGATTCCCGGAATGCCTTTCCATGCAAATGAGGCATTCACAGAATTTTAAAACTCTAGACAATGATTTTTATTTACCCTGAAAACTCCTTCCTACTGTCCAAGGTCCATATATATCAGATTTACCCCGAATAAAGTGTATACATACAAGCCCACACCAATAAAAATATGCACAATCTAAGATCATCTCAGAGTGCTGTTTCATTGAAGATGGTTGGAGATGGCCTTTGTCTATAAGAGCTGTAAACATTATGATCCTTGAAACACTAACATCCTCTGGGAAGACCTTTTCCCCACCACCCTCTTGCCCCAGGTACTCTCTTTCAGCAGGGCCAGGATCCTGCAGAGCTCCATCCATTCTGGACTCTGCTTCATCCTGCCAGCTTGGTGTACAGTAGAATCTGGACATCCTGAGAGGGAAGAAGGAAATGGAACCACAACTGGATTTCAAAACACATATCACACTTCTCTTTGTCCTTTTATCTAGTAATAGAGAATCAAATTCAGGTCCTAGTGTATAGTATATAAGCACTGTACCACTGAGCTGCACCTCCAGCACTTGGTGTGTTTGAGACAGGGTCTTGGTATGTACACTTCACACTAATCTGAAATTTGAGATCCTTCAATCTCAGCACTTCACTCCTACCCAGACTGCTGGTATTGGAAATATTAAATGCTCAGTTTGGGCTCACCAAAGACTTTTCATATGAAACACCTTTCAAATTTCTTTTACTGAAAGTATAAGTAGACAATATTTCTCCCACACTGCCTTGTGCTTTTTAGCATCTCAACCTTATAAGGCCACATCAAATGAGGTCAGGACATTTATACAAGGTGATGATGTTAACCCATTAGCTCAACAAGTACAAGGAAGGATTTTTGCACACAAGATGCTGTTAAGGGTCTGAAAAAGACCGAAGGAAGACCCAGACTCAGATAGTATGAAAAGACAAAGAACATTTATTCTGCAGAAACAACCAGCATTTGGGGGGTCAACTGTTCTTCAAAGTGGTGACGCTGGACAAAAGTGTGCAGGCCTTTTTAAAGGGCATTTGGGGAAATTTCTAGAAGGATTAGGTAGTCTAAACTTTGATTGGTGGGTTGCTAGGGGATCAGAGGGGTCAGATTCTGATTGGCTTGTGCCATAGGTCTGCATTCCTATGTCTTGAATGTTTAACCAGAGTATAAGATAGGGCTGCCTAGCACAGATAACCCATCCTGAGATAAGATCTTTTTCCATTCTTGTTTTATCTCCAGGTTATTACTTGGGAGAGGGTTTTAAGATCTTGTTCCTGGATTTGCTGTCTGTTCCTGGAACTGGTACCTTATGACTTTCTTTTTTAAATGAAGCCTGGTTCTTAAATTGGAGACATATGGGGTTTATGTTGTCCTTTCAATGTTCTATCTAAAAGAGAAATGTGGTAGCACATGTCAGTGATTGAAGGGGCTGAGGCAGGAAGACTGGTTCAAGTATGGGACCAACCTCAGTTAGAGTCAGTTTCACCTCAGCTTTACTATAGCTGGACTTTGCTACTTTGTGGGTTCTTTTCCTATGTTCTATCCCCTCCAGTTTCACCCCATCACTAAATAGGAGGAAAAGAATAGGGGGAAGACAGATAGAGATCCATGAATCTAATTTCTTTCCTTTTGTTTCTTCTTTTTGAGCACAACTACTAACAAATTACAACTAACTCCCCTGAGTGACCACCAATGACGAACCACTCCGATTGGTGCTCTAGCATTTATAGCTGACTTCCAGGCAGCTAGGACAAGGGTATTAAAACCCACACCAACGCTGGGCAGTGGTGGCACACCACATGCCTTTAGTCCCAGAACTTGGGCGGCAGAGGCAGACAGATTTCTGAGTTTGAGGCTAGCCTGGTCTACAGAGTGAGTTCCAGGACAACCGGACGACACAGAGAAACCCTGTCTCAAAAAAACCAAAAACACCCCCCCCCCCAACACACACACACACACACAAAAACAACCAACCAACCAACCAAAAACCAAAAAAAAAAAAAAAAAAAAGGAAGAAAAAAGAAAAAAGAAAAGAAAAGAAAAAGAAAAACCCATACCCACAGAGACACACCATATAAATATAACATAATGCAAAATACATTTAGTCCAACTTCAAAGGTCCCCATACTCTATAGCAGTCTCAACAATGTTAAAAGTTCAAAGTGTCTTCTGAGATTCATCCAAGCACTTAAGTGTAATCCCCAAAGCAAGACAGGAAACCAGCTGGGCAAACTCCAAACTCTTCATCTTCATGGCTGATGTCAAAGCAGTTTTCAAATCTCCAACTCTTTTTCATCTTTGTTGACTGCAACAAACTTCTTTCTCCTGGGCTGGTTCCACTCCCTGTTAGCAGCTTTCCTCAGCAGATAGCCCAGAGCTGTGGCATCTAGAATATCTTGGGGTCTCCAAGGCAACTTCAGTGTTACAGCTTGTTTCAATGTTTGGGATCCACACATGATGACTGTACATTTAGATGGTATACCAATTAAAGGGTTGGTTAACACAGGGGCAGATGACACTATAATTACAAAAAATGAGGCTGGAGAGATGGCTCTGTGGTTAAGAGCACTGACTCCTCTTCCAGAGTTCCTGAGTTCAGTTCCCAGCAACCACATGGTGACTCACAACCATCTGTTATGGGATCTGATGCTCTCTTCGGGTATGTCGGGGGAGATCCATAGTGTACTCACATAAATAAGTTAAATAAATAAATAAATACATTTTAGCTGGGCAGTGGTGGCACATGCCTTTAATCCCAGCACTTGGGAGGCAGAAGCGGGCAGATTTCTGAGTTCAAAGCCAGCCTGGGCTACAGAGTGAGTTTCAGGACATCCAGAGCTATACAGAGAAATCCTGTCTCAAAAAACAAAACAAAACAAAACAAAACAAACAAACAAACAATCATTGAGGTTCCCCTATTAGAGATTCTGGTTTAGTCGCTCCATTACAGGAGTTGGAGACCAATAGGCCACAAAAATGACTACCAGACCTGTCTGTTGGCAGGACTTATATGGCTATCAGGGATCGTTTACATTTGTTGTGGCTGATGTTCCTCACAACCTCTGGGGAAGAGATATTCTAGATGACATGGGTATCTTTTTTGATGACAGTATTCAACATGACCAAGTAGGCCACACAATTCACAAAGTCGGGGATCACCCTCAATTCTAGTGGCTGCTGTCCACCCAGTGCCAATTGACATCAAGGTATCTGACCCTATACCACTGGCCTGGCTGTCTGAAGCTGATATCTGGGTGGATCAGTAACCCATTTTGGAACCAAATCTTTCTACTCTCAAGGAATTGGTCTTGGACCAACTTTGGGTTGGAATTAACTTTGGGTCATTTGGAACCCTCAACCAGCAGACATAATACTCCCATTTTTGTCATTAAAAAGAAGTCAGGGAATATATATAAGCTTCTACATGATCTGAGAGTCATCAATGAACATATGGAAAAAATGGGGACCACTCAAGCAGGACTGCCTCATCCTAGTGCTATCCTACCAAAGTGTCATGTGATGATCCTAGATATTAAGGATTGCTTTTTCCAGATTCCTTCGGCTTCCCAGGATAGATGCCATTTTGCTTTCACAGTATGGGAGCCTAATACAAATAAATCAGCTAAAAGTTATCAGCGGACAGTCCTGCCTCAGGGCATGAAAAGTAGCCAGAAAGTAGCCTGACCATTTCTCAGCTTTATGTGGCTGAAGCCATATAGGGAGTCCCCAGGAATGTACTTGTAGTCCATTACATAGATGATACTATGCTTACACATTCTAGCCTGCCTGACCTTGAAAGCGTATCCTTGCAATTGTTACTTAACTTAGAAAAACAACTTGAAGTTTGCTCCTGAAAAGATTTAGAAGTTCCCCCATATGTGTTCCTGGGCTTTTCTATTTTTGACAAGATTAAGCCATTGGTCTTATGCTCCTTTGTGGCATTAAGAGTCCTACTCCCTTGTGGAACTACAATTGTGTGGAAATATTAACTGGCTCAAACCTTTCCTGACCATTCCAAACCAGGGGATGAGGCACCTCTTTTCTCTCTTGGAGGGGTCTTGCAGCCCATCTGCCAGGATTAAACTAACATCTGCAGCTACTACAGTTATGATGCTCCTTTCTGTATCAACTGTGGAAAGGCATGATCCAGGGAAACCCCTCCTGGCCATAATTCTGTGGTCTCTCGACTCCTCAAGAGTCCTAGGAGTGTTATGGCAGAATGGGCTCCTCATGTGGTTGCACCAGGCTAACTCTGATTTACTTAAAGTTACCTTCAGGTTTGACATTACCTTCTATCCGACCCACGGGACCTAGTTATTCATGGGGTCGAGGGGGGACCAAGCCTGAAAAAGAAATGGGCAAGAAAAGGGAGGGAGACCAAGCAAAGGGTTGTCAAGGTCTGTTTAATGGAGGCTGGGAGCCTGATTATAAGCACACAGTGAGAGGAAATAGGGAGGGACTGAGGGGGAATAATCAAAGCACAGAGACAAACATCTGGGGCAGATGCTGAGTGCAGGCTTCAAACATCTTGCGGCTTATCTTGGAATGCTGGCTCTGTCTAAACAGTCCCAGGCAACTGGTCGAGGTAAGAAAAGGGGGGTGTGGCTTGGCTCCCAACAAAGGGTCAATTGGATCTCAGGGTGGGAATTGTTGAAGGTCTGGTTTCCCACAGTTTGGTCTCTCACAACCTTCTGCCTTACCCTTAAGGTGAGAGGCTTAGCAAGGAGAACTTATAACAGGGAACCAGACAAAATAATTCTACCATTCTCTCTATGATATTCTCAATCATCATAAGCATGAAAGAAAGAAAATTAAATTCAAGGCCCATGATTCATACGGCTCATGATGACTAGTCAGAAGGTTTTACAGACCTAAGACAGAGACCAGACAGGCCGGCACAAAGGCTGTTAAGTCATTCCAGGAATTGACTGGCCATAAAGATAAGAGAGGCATGCAAGGACAATTTCTGGACAAGCCCAGTTGCGTAATGGGCCACCTTGTCTGGTCTCCTTCTGATATGGCTTGAGTTTAACCAGATGCTCTGCCCACAAAGATAAGCACCCTCCCTTTAGAGTTGCTGTTGTCCCGACCCGCGTGTACTGCTTGCTGATGTTTAAACTGTCCAACTGTATGTAACTGTGCCAATTTACCCTATTCCCCCGACTTATTTTCTATATAAACCCCTAACTTTTGAGCCTCAGGGTCGATTCCTCTGTCTCCTGCGTGAGACACGTGTCGGCCCAGAGCTCCGTCATTAAACTGCCTCATGTGTTTGCATCAAGACCGTCTTTCGTGTTTCCTTGGGTGTGCGCCATCCTGAGACTTGAGTGGGGGTCTCCCAATGGGGGTCTTTCAAGCAGATTCCATCAGCTTTCAAGAAATGGTTTCAGGGTTCACTTGTTGGATAATCATATGCCACCAAACAAATGCATTACATCAAACATCTTACTGCTCTCCCCCAGCTACCAATTACAGTTAAACCCCATAGCATACCTAGCTCTCACCCCATTCCCAAGGCAACTATGACTTTTTCTGATGCTGATAAAGCCAGATATGAGATTCTTATCCAGAAGGTTCTAGAGAATAAGGCACATTCATGGCTCATCCCACACATTCTAAATTGCCTGGCATATTAGCAGAAGAAAATAGAGAACTGATGCTCTGACCATGGTATAGATATGAAATTGCTAGAACAAGCCAGAATGTTATATCAGCAGTTTTACTTTTCTCCTCAGCATTTACATAAGCTCTTGCCCAATTGCCTATGTTGCAATGTAAACATCTTGTAATGTCCTGTGCAACATGCACATCTCTTGCACTACTTGGACCACTTGGCAGATCAGGAGTTAATCAAAGAGGTCTACTCCTCAATGCAATTTGGTAAATGGACGTCAGCCATTACCCAGGATTTGGTAATCTTTGGTATGTACATGTTGTGGTAGATACTTGCTTAGTCTTCCTATATGTGGTGGCCATGGTGGTAAAAATGGTGGCCTCTCCTGTTATTAAAGCCATGAAATCAACAATGTTGGTAATGGCAGTGCCTTGGGCACTCAAGACTGACAATGGACTTGCTTACTCATCTCAGCAGTTCAACGCCTTCCTAACCTCATGGAAGATGACTCACTCTTTTGGGATACCCTATAATCCTCAAGGTCAAGCAATCATAGAAAGAGCAAATCACTCCTTGAAGGGAGCACTTGCTCAGCTTACCTCCCCAGAATCCAAAAGAGATCCACACCCCCTCCTGTTCCATGTGAACTTTCTCTCCTTTGATGAGAAAAAGGGCTGAGCTCTGCTTACAAACATTGGGATTTTTTTGCTGAGGGACACTCCCCTCCCATTGGTTAGATGGAAGGACCCAATAACCTCTCAATGGCAACCTGCTGCTCTGCTTCTGACAAGGGGCAAGGTTATACTTGTGTTTTCTCCCAGGATGCAACTGTGCCAAATTGGTGCCCTTGAAAGATGTTTGCCCAGCCAAGGATCAGGGGGCGATGAAGGAGCCAGAATTCAACCAGGACATGGAGACATAATGTAAATACTATGTTTATTAATTTTTATTCAGCCCGGAAGGGCCGTTGAACTCTGGCCGTTGGTGCTCCTGCCCCCTATTCTTTTGCCTGTGGCAGTTAACTCTCCAGCCTACCCTCTTCTTTTTTCTTCCAATGTGAGTTTGGGTTTGCCCTTTGTGGGTGATTAGAAGGCACCTGGCCCACAGAGGAAATTCTCTGCTTTACCCCCAATGTCTCCTCCATCAGCCCTGTGTCCAGCTATACAATATAATCACGGGGGACTTTCATGGTAATCTAACCTATGGCACCATGTTAGGCATGGGACTTCATGTTCCCCTTACTGATTACAAATCCCCAAAGGACCTCCCAAGCATATCACATCCACCCCTACCTCTCT
Source organism: Mus musculus (assembly GCF_000001635.26). Classification (NCBI taxonomy): domain Eukaryota; kingdom Metazoa; phylum Chordata; class Mammalia; order Rodentia; family Muridae; genus Mus; species Mus musculus. The sequence goes on from NC_000072.6 coordinate 149,245,505, forward strand.
GTCCAAGGGTCCCTCAAATACCCACTTGGCATGTGGAGATTTACCTCACATGATGCTACCAATATTACTCCTTATGTTAATAGGGTTACCATTAGATTCTGACATGACTCCAATATGAGCAATTGTCTTGATTTACGCCCCCTAATTCTCCTAAAAGGTGGCCATCTCTTTAAAGGGGCATATTTCTATATAATCCAGTTGGCAAAAATGTGGACTCGGGCAACCCCCATGAATGTAACCATTGGCAGACAGGACTGAGGATGAAAAGCCACCTCAGCCTGTGTCTGACCACTGTTTTTCTTTCTGGTCACTTGAGGAGAACAATGGCTTCCCTTTGGTTCTGGCCTGAAAGGGTCAAAGCAGTTAACTGGGGAAAAGTTCAGGTGTCATCCCTCCCTTTCAGGGATGTCCTAACATGACTTTCTGTGGGCCAGAGTTTTTCCTTGTTCCTAGTCAAGAGTTAATATTTACCCGGAGAGGAGGATGTCCTTGAGTCTGCTGATACACAGTTTCTTCTGAGGTTCTTGTTATGAGAAAATGACTCCAAAAATGATAATATTGTGTGCCAGGTGCAACTAAGTAAAAATGTTATTTTTTGAGCAAAAATTGCAAAGTCATACCCCATGTTTATAAGCTGAAGAAATCAGTAAAGCTTTGCTACTTGCCACCAGAGCGGTAGTCCGTCGGTCTCTTTAAGGCATTCGCGAAGCTGATCTTCGTCAGTCACTGATACCTCCATTGTCAGAGACAGCCTTGACTGCTTTAATGAGAAATGATTCCTGACAGCCTGCTGGATGGGGTATTCAACAATGGCTATTTTGATGAGGGAACCAGCTGCTATATTTAGATGCCTGTGGTAAACACCACTCACTTTCATGCCATCACTCTGATGACCTAGACTCACTCACAACCCCTACATTGGGGAAAGAAGGATTTTGGTATTATAGCTGCCATCATTACAGGCATTGCCAGGCCAACAACAGCTGCTGTTGCCTTGACCCAGACAGCCACTCAGGCAGAAACTATCAATGCTGTAATCTCTAAGTCAGCTGAGGTGCTTCAAGCACAGCAGATACTAAATCAACATCTTTATCAAGTCATCTACATTTTACAACAGATTGACTTACTGGCAGAAGAGTTGACCCTTGTTAGGGACATGTCTCTATTGGCACGTGACCCCAAGTTTCACTCAATCTGCCTAACCCCTTACCAGGTACATAATACAATAGTTGGCTTGAAGGTATCTGGTCAGACTATTCAGTGCTGTTAAGGGAGAACATAGCCAACCTTAATGCGATCAGAGTATCTGTGCTCCCACTAGATGCCAGATTCTTGGGAAAAGTGTGGGACAATATTAAGAGGCTATGTAATCCCATGTGGATAGCCATTTATTCTATGATGGGAGGAATTGTCATACTAATAATTATTTTGTTTAAGTGTCTCACATAGCATATATCCAGGCAGTGCTCCATAAATAAGCCCTCCAGCTGCTTATAGCTCTCAAAAATCCAGGTTGGTTCCCCCTAACAAAGTGATCAAAGCCCGGAGGGTAGAGACCTTGAGACCACCATGTAGGCTGCTCCTCATCTCCCCGTTGTGTGACATGCCCTGGAGTGATATCTTCTTGCGGGCTGGTAGTCAATGGTGGATAAGATCCTGGAAGACGGGCTGGTGAGATGGCTCAGTGGGTAAGAGCACCCGACTGCTCTTCCGAAGGTCCAGAGTTCAAATCCCAGCAACCACATGGTGGCTTACAACCATCTGTAACGAGATCTGATTCCCTCTTCTGGAGTGTCTGAAGACAGCTACAATGTACTTACATATAATAAATAAATAAATCTTAAACAAAACAAAAAAAAAAAAGATCCTGGAAGACAGGGCAACTTAAGACAGGCACAGTACAGTATACTGGGAATCCTCTGAGGTAGGGTCAACAATGTCAAGGCAATGGCACCCTGGTTCCCACTAGGCTGTCAAAATCTAAAAACCAAAGGGTGGAAATGTAGGAGGAACTGTGGTGACCACCTCTATGTAAATGCTGGGGGCCATACAGCCACAAAGGCATCTTTTGCAGGAGGACCTAATTGAAGACTTCCTGAGAGACCAAGGGTTGTTGATGCAGACAATGCCAGCTAATTGGGAACTGCTGTTTAGAAGAGATGCTTTCTTGGGACCGATTGGACACAGGTGAAGGGTATTAAAGGAGCTTGCTTCAGGTTTCTGACCTGCTCCCAGATCTATGTCATTGATTCCAAGCCACATCACCTCCAATTCCCAAGGGCAGGAAGGGTCAGGCAGTCTGTAGCCTAGAACACAGGCAGCAGTTGTGCTCAATAAAGAGAGTGTTTCTACTAATGTATCATTAATTGATTTTGTTCATCATAGAGTTTGCTTACACAAATACACATTGTGAGATTCAGCACTTGTAGTGGCTAAAAGAGGTACAAAAAAGTAGTAGATAGAAAATGAATGTCATTGAAGATGATACAAGACCACAAAGTAGCAGACAAGTTCAAAAAGATAACCAGTGTAAATGCCTTTCCTCCATACAAGCACCCACTGTTCCAGCCATTTGGAGATGAAGACTATTGCTTTTAAATTCATGACTTACCGTGACTGATGGAATTACTATGAAGTTGAGAGATCCTGTGATCTCTGTGTTGGCTCCTTGACAGACTTCAAATTTGCAGTTCAAGAGATGAGGCCTCCAGATCATAGGGTCAGAGGTGAGGAGGACACAACATCTGCTCTAACACCGGAAGTATCTGGGACCAGTGGGACCTGGGCACCCAGGAACTCTGTCCCACCAGTGGCATAGGTTTCTTCCAGTTTGAGCCAGTGCCCTGGTTTGAACTCTGCACTCAGTCCCACAACACCCAGAGGAAACCCCACTCCCAGGCGCTCTGACATGCCCAAGATCATATGATCAGAGATGCCCTGAGTAGACCTTGGGCGCTAACTCCGCAGCCAGTCCCACAACACCCAGAAAAAGCTCCACTCCCAGGCACTCTGCCCAGGTCCACAGGATCACAGGATCATAGAATCCCAGGAGCCTGGTCACACCAAGATCTCAGGGTCCCAGAGGCAGCTTGACTCTGAGGAGCTCTGACACACCCAGGATCTCAGGATCCCAGGATCTCAAAATCATAGGATCAGAGAGACAGCTGAACTCTGAGGAGTTCTGACACTAGGATCACAGGAGGGATAGGTAGGCTCTGGTCAGATATATCAAGGGCAGGCAGCACTAGAGATAATCAGATGGTGGGAGGCAAGCAACAGAAACCAAGGTTACTTGGCATCATCAGAACCCAGTTCTCCCACCATAGCAAGTCCTGGATACACCATCACTCCAGAAAAGCAAGATTCAGATCTAAAATCATTTCTCATGATGGTGATAGAGGTCTTTAAGAAGGACATAACTCCCTTAAAGAAATACAGGAGAACACAGGTAAACAGCTAGAAGCCCTTAAAGAGGAAACACAAAAATCCCTTAAAGAATTACAGGAAAACACAATCAAACAGGCGAAGGAAATGAACAAATCCATTCAAGATCTAAAAATGGAACTAGAAACAGTTCAGAAATCACAAAGGGAGACAACTCTGGAGTTAGAAAACCTAGGAAAGAGATCAGGAGTCATAGATGAAAGCATCACCAACAGAATACAGGAGATAGAAGAGAGAATCTCAGTTGCAGAAGATACCATACAAAACACTGACACAACAGTCAAATAAAATGCAAAACACAAAAAGCTCCTAACCCAAAACATCCAGGACACAACGGGAAGATGAAACCTAAGGATAATAGGTATAGAAGAGAGTGAATATTCCCAGCTCAAGATTCCCAAGAGCCGGTAAATATCTTCAACAAAATTATGGAAGAAAAGTTCCCTAACTAAAGAAAGAGATGCCCATGAACATACAAAAAGCCTACAGAACTTCAAATAGACTGGTCCAGAAAAGAAATTCCTCCTGTCATATAATAATCAAAACAACAAATGCACTAAACAAAGAAAGAATATTAAAAGCAGTAAGGGAAAAAGTTCAAGTAACATATAAAGGCAGACCTATCAGAATTGCACCAGACTTCTCACCAGAGACTATGAAAGCTAGAAGATCCTGGGCAGATGTCATACACACCCTAAGGAAACACAAATGCCAGTTCAGGCTACTATACCCAGCAAAACTCTCAATTACCATAGACGGAGAAACCAAGATATTACATGACAAAACCAAATTTACACAATATCTTTCCATAAATCCAGCTCTACAAAGGATAATAGATGGAAAACATCAACAGAAGGAGGGAAACTACACCCTAGAACAAGCAAGAAAGTAATCTTTCAACAAACCCAAAAGAAGATAGCCAAACAAACATAATTCCACCTCTAACAACAAAAATAACAGGAAGTAACAATCACTTTTCCTTAATATCTCTTAACATCAATGGACTCAATTCCCCCCAAAAGACATAAATTAACAGACTGGATATATAAACAGGACTCAATATTTTGCTGCATACAGGAAATGCACCTCACTGACAAAGGCAGACACTACCTCAGAGTAAAAGGTTGGAAAACAATTTTCCAAGCAAATGTTACCAAGAAACAAGCTGGAGTAGCCATTCTAATATTGAATAAAACCAACATTCAGCCAAAAGTTATCAAAAAAAAAAAAAAAAGATAAGGAAGGACACTTCATACTCATCAAAGGAAAAATCTACTAAGAAGAACTGTCAATTCTGAACATCTATGTTGCAAATACAAGGGCACCAACATTCATAAAAGAAACTTAATTAAAGCTCAAAGCACAAATCACACCCTACACAATAATAGTGGGAGACTTAAACACCCTACTCTCAGCAATGGACAGACATTGGAAACAAAAACTAAACAGAGACACAGTGAAACTACCAGAAATTATGAACCAAATCTAATAGATATTTATAGAACATTTCATTCAAAAGCAAAAGAATATACCCTTTTCTCAGCACCTCACAGTACCTTCTCCAAAATTGACCATATAATTGGTCACAAAACAGACCTTAACAGATACAAGAAGACTGAATTAATCCCATGCACCCTATCAGATCACCATGGGCTAAGGCTTGTCTTAAATACCAACAAAAACAACAGAAAATACAAATACACATGGAAGCTGAACAATGCTCTACTCAATGATAACTTGGTCAAGGAAGAAATAAAGAAAGAAATTAAAGGCAGTTTAAAATTTAATGAAAATGAAGAAACATCATACCAAAACTTATGGGACACAATGAAAGCAGTGGTAGGAGGAAAACTCATAGCTCTAACTGCCTCCAAAAAGAAACTGAAGAGAGCTAACACTAGCAGCTTGATAGCATACCTGAAAGCTCTAGAACAAAAAAGCAAACATACCCAAGAGGAGTAGAAGGCAGAAAAGAATTAAACCAAATAGAAACAAAAAGAACTATACAAAGAATCAACAAAACCAGGAGCTGGTTCTTTGAGAAAAACAACAAGATAGATAAACCCTTAGCCAGACTAATCAGAGGACACAAAGACAGTATCCAAATTAATAAAATCAGAAATGAAAAGGGAGACATAACAATAAAATATACTTTAAAATAACTATTCTGTTTGTTGAATATCAACAATTGAAAATATTAAAATCACGTTCCACCAAAAAAATAAAAAGGAAGAGGAAATTCTAAAATTAAGTAAGAGAATAGAAATTTTAAAAAGCTAGAAAATGAAAGACCCCCGTTTCTGGGGAGACTCTCGCTCAAGTCTCAGGATGATTCAACACCCCAATAACTGGAAAGAAACCATTCTTGATGCAATATTGCATGAGGTTTATTGAAGTATTATCAGCATGCTGAGGCCGAGCTCATAACCCACACGGGGGCAGAGGAGATTGACCCCCAGCAGTTGCAGTCGAGGGTTTTTAAAAAAATAAACCTTAATGTCAGGGAAGGTGAATTACAGCTCATCTTTCACGGAAAGTGAGGGGAGGACTAAATCACAAAGACTAGGGAAGTTGTATAAACATTCTTGGTCCCTTACACAATGGGTCAGGCACCTAGGTGGGTCACCTATTGGTCACCAGTCTTTCAGGCTGAAGGCAAAAAAACAAAGAACTCCATGCTGGGCTTCTTTCAAGCTGAAGGTGAAAGAGCAAAGAACTTCATGCTGGGCTTCATTTCTAGGGGTCTAAGAAACACACTGAGTTGGGGTCTTAAAAAAACAATGAAGAAAATCAATAAATCCTAAAGTTATCTTTAAAAAGTGATCCATTACAAAGTAAAAATCGAGAAAGGCTAAGGGAAAGGATGTCAGCAATTAATTTCAGAAATGAAAAAGGAGACATCATTGCAGATCCCATGGTCATTAAAGGTTGAATAAAATGCAAGGTTGAGCATCGAGTTCAAGCTCCAGGTCCCACAAAAAACATTTGGGGTCAATGTCCTGGACTGTAAACTTCACTCATCCTTACTACTGGTCTCACCACTCCTCAGGTGGGACAGTAAGGTTAAAGGGTGATTAAGTTTAATGTTTATCTTCTCCAAGGTATATTAGATTTCTCCTGATACTAAGCTTTGTTTGGAACAAAAAAATGATCTGATGGGTTTCAAGGGAGAGAGAGAGAGCAAGAGAGCAAGAGAGCCAGCGAGCAAGTGAGAGAGCGAGAGAGAGAGCGAGAGAGAGAGAGAGAGAGAGAGAGAGAGAGAGAGAGAGAGAGAGAGATATCCAAGAACTGTCAAGTCCAGGCAAGTCCTGTCCTCAGTAGCTGCCCTGCCACCTGGCCTGAGGCAAGAACAATGGGTCAGCAGCAGTTTCCAGACTTCCTCGGTTACAATTCTCAGACCTCGACAGCAAGTTTCCAGCCCCCATGACCTGGTAGGGGAATGTTCCTAGAGATGGAGTAAGATAAAGGTCACCTACCCCAGAATTCCCTAAAGTGCTTTAAATCAGTCTTGTGAGCTCACTTGGTTGTCTCTCTGTTTTCGTAATGAAAGAGCCTAACATGCTGGAGTTCTGAATAAAACACTCTTTTCAATTACATAATATTTGAGTCTGGGGTATCATTCTTTGGTGAATCATGGACCCTTACAAATCTATAGCCCATTGGAATAAGCACACAGAATCAGCATGTTGTAAAATAGCAAGACAAAGGATAGGATTGTTTCTATCAAATGAAATCTGCCAGTGAGAATTTACTCTATGCACTCAGAGATTGAGGGGGGAAAAATTCTTTAAAAAGTAGCATGTATCCAGTTCTGGCTAATGCCCAAAAAATAATCAGCCTTGAACAGAAATAGCTTACTATTAGATCAGGATTGATGACGGCAACATGAAATTAAAAGAAAAACAAGCTAGCCATGTTGGCTCATGTTTTCAATCTCTTTTTTTTTTTTTTTTTTCGAGACAGGGTTGCTCTGTAGCCCTGGCTGTTCTGGAACTCAATTTGTAGACCAGGCTGGCCTCGAACTCAGAAATCTGCCTGCCTCTGCCTCCCAAGTGCTGGGATTAAAGGTGTGTGCCACCATGCCTGGCTCATGTCTTCATTCTCAATACTCAGGAGGCAGAGTTCTGCAGGCAGTTTGAGGCCAACCTGTTCTACAGAGGAAGTTCCAGGAAAGCCAGGGCTACACCCTGTCTTGTCTACAACAATAACAAACCAATCAACCAACCAACCAACCAACCAACCAACCAACCAACCAACCAACCCAGGAGGAGACTGTCCTCTGCACCCGCCTTTAGATTATGATTTTTGTATTCTCATTATAAATAGTATATTTGAGGGACACAGTAAAGGGAATTTTTCAGGGTGGAAGATTTCATCTATAGACTGTTTCCTTGCAGTCTCAAAGTTGTGAATACCAGTGGAGGCTTATATGTTGACCTGCTTCCCAGATCCTAATCTTCTATAGAAGGAATTAGTGTGTCAACTTTCCTATCCATAGTTTCTCAGCTACCTTGAGGATTTTGAGTTATTAGACCTTTATTCCATAATCTGTTGAGTTAAAACCCCTGTCTACTGGAGGTGCCTTGTCATTGATATTTTTGTTTGGTCCCTAAGTCTGTAGGCCCACCTTTTTTTTTTCCTTTGTTTTTGCATAGGTTTAGCTAAAATAAGGAGCTTGAGAAACCATTTGTTCACTTTTAAAGAAGCTGTGCTATCAAAAAAAAATACCCTTTAAGATATTTGTATTTATATATGCATTTATTTATTAAGCATATTTAATAAATATGTTGCTATCATCCAAAGGGAGGACAATTGTACAATAGGAGAAAGTTGTGCTGAAGTAGAATAGGCACCGTGTTGTAGAACTAGAATTGGAATAAGGCTCAAGGAGATGACATTTTGAGCAGAATTGTATAGCTATGCATGTGTTGACTTTAAAAGCAGATTTGAAATGTAAACACATGTTCATTGTTCAAAGAAGGATTTAGGACTATTAGCCACCATCTCTGCTTATTTTATCTGTATTATCACATTGATTAAATGCATTTTGTCTCTTATCCCTCACCCTTTTTCTTAAAATTTTGTTTTAATATTAATAAAATGAAGTTGGGTCAAGTTAACAACTTTATATGACTACTTACTTATTACAAGTTAACTTGGTACTAAGTACATTCTATTAAAAAATAATTCCACATAGATAGGCAGTCTGTATATAACTAATCATAGAAAAGATATATTTTAATAAACTAAGATTTTGAGTGTTTTGCTTATTTCTATTATGATTTTTGTAATCCTCATTGTGAAAGGTATATTTGAGAGACACAATAAAGAAACAGAAATGTCTGTTCTGTGCTTCCAATATATCTGGATCCTCATGGGGAACTGATAGCTAATGTTATCAGTTATGGGTTCCCTACTGATAGGTTGTTTGGATATGATTGGAAAAAGACTGAACTTGATGAAGAAGGTCCTCCTCTATATGGGCTGTAGAGATCAAAAGTCAAAAAACCTCTTGACTTTCTGCCAGATATGTTTGCCTCCATGGATAGGACTCAGACTTTGGAGAAGAACAATACTACTGTATATCCTGGGGTTATAAAACTCTAACCCCTTGGTTAAATAAAGATACTTTTCTTGAATTTTAGAGGATATGGGGTAAAACACTTGTGATGTCTGATATTTTCTCCTTAGTCTAATATAAAAGGGGTAGTCCTCTGAGGGGTCAGCAGGACCAGGAAATTTTATGGATGACTCTGTTTTAGCTTATGCCATGTGGTTACTTTAACCAAGATGGAGGTAAAGCCATGCGACATTTCATTTTTTATGGTTTCATTAGCAAAGAAGATGGTCAAGACATATGGTTGCTTCCATCTTGATGAATTTAAGGTGGCCACAAACCACATGGTTGCTTTCTGCTTAAGATGAACTCAGCTCCATGGTAAAGTGAACCTCTTTCTTGTCAGGGTATAAGTTGGTGTGGGATCCAACATCTCAGAGAAAATATGGATAATTACACTCTTTCCTTTAAAATTATACTTTAGTTAGGTTAGTATGGATATAGAAGAAGATTGTGTCTATAGGTTAGGCAGGTAGATCCAATATAGCAAAATAAACAGAGAAAGGAATTTCATGGTCTTAGGTCAAGGAAGCAAAAATCTGTAGATAGCTAACTAATGCTGTGGCTTGAGGTTTCTCTCAGATTTATAGAAGAGATAAGGGAAGGAGAAAGAGACAAAGGCACTTTAAAAAATAACACCCCCCCAAAAAACAATTCAAAACCCTGTTTGTCTCCAGACAGTGGAGAGCTTCACAAATCTCCATAAAGAATGATACCAGCCCAGTTCCAGAATGGGGAAGGTTTCCAGCAGCACTGTATGCTTTGTCACAGAGTTGGGGTGAGGGGGAGACTAGCTTTTACTGTTTGTATCTTTTTACAGTAGTTGTTTTTATGATAGACATCTCTCTATAAATAATAATAACTTCTGCTGGAATAGATTGCCTATTAACTGTTTGCAAGGGCACTAATGCTTTTACTTACAAGTTGCTTGGTTTTATTTTTCCCTGTCATAGAATCAGGAAGCCAGCCTGACCCAGGACAGGGATTCGGGAGACATTTCAATACAAATATGCTTGAGATGAAAGTAATATAGAGAGCTCTTGCTGCCATGTCAAGGATATTGGCAAGAATTTGACATTGGGCTAAGTCAAGAAAGTAGGTTCAAAAAAAAAAAGAAAGAAAAGAAAAGAAATAAAAAGAAAAAAGAAAGAAAGAAAGGAAGGAAGAAAGGAAGGAAGGAAGGAAGGAAGGAAGGAAGGAAGGAAGGAAGGAAGGAAGGAGAGAGAGAGAAAGTAGGCTGAAGGAAGACCTTGATCATCTTGATAAGTCTCTGAATGCTATGGGAACTTTGTGCCTTGTTTGTTCCTTGAATACTTTGTTTATGCCTTATAACTGGCCATATTCCTTGTATTTACTTAGAATGATATAAAAGCAGTCTGGAAAAAATTAAACCCACTTCAGCACTTGTCTAATTGTCTTTTTCCATCTTTCTTCCCCCCCCCCCCCTCTGTTTTGATTTTTCAAGACAGGGTTTCTCTGTATAGCCCTGGCTGTCCTGGAACTCACTCTGTAGACCAGGCTGGCCTTGAACTCAGAAATCCACCTGCCTCTGCCTCCCAAGTGCTGGGATTAAAGGCGTGCGCCACCACGCCCAGCTCTTCCTTCCTTCCTTCCTTCCTTCCTTCCTTCCTTCCTTCCTTCCTTCCTTTCTTTCTTTCTTTCTTTCTTTCTTTCTTTCTTTCTTTCTTTCTTTCTTTCTTTCTTTCTTTCTTTCTTTCTTTCTTCCCTAGAAAAGAGATTTATTTATTTATATGTATGAATACACGGTTGCTGTCTTCAGATACACCAGAAGTGGGCATCAGATCTTGTTACAGTTGGTTGTGAGCCACCATGTAGTTGCTGAGAGTTGAATTCAGGACCTCTGGAAGAGCAGTCAGTGCTCTTAACCATGGAGCCATCTCTCAAACCTATCTTTTTTTTTTTTTTCTTTAATCTTCACTCCCTCACTTGAGACTATTGACTGAGCAGGCTTGGCCAGCTAAATCCCATCTCCAGACCCAAGTTCTCAGCGAGCTTAAATAGCCCAAGATAGTGAGCTTAAATAACACAACCTATCACTAAGCATATGGATCAGACTGTCTTTGTGTTCTAGACAGGATTTAGGGAACCTCTCAGTAGAAAAGAGGGCACAGATGTCAACTAGATATTTGTGCCAAGGAATGTGAGCGGGGTCTAGTATGTTCTTGAAATGTATAAAGTTTGTGAAAAGGGAAAGTGTTTTTAAGAAAGCCAGTCTAGTGGTATTTGCATTTGAGTGGTATCATCAATCATGAGGTTGAATGTTGATATTACAGAGACCATTACTCCTTGTGACGGTTGCCACTGCAACCAAACAAAAGGGCAACGATTCAAATAACAATTCAACTTAAGAGGCAATTTGAAGCACACTAACCCAAAACAAAGGGTTTTTCCAGCTACAGTGATGAGGATGGCCACTTGGGAACTATGTTTTCTAGTTGTTTAGAATAAGTGCTCCAAAATGGTGCATGTGAAACTGCTTTCATAAAGAGCTTGGGGTTATATTATAGCAAGTCAGTTGTGATAATTACTTTGGTTGAAAAGAAATAAAAGCACATGTTGGACTGGCAAGATGGTTCAGTGGATGAAGGTTCTTGCTGTCAAATATAGCCATCTAAATTCAATCCCTAGAATTTATATAGAGGAAGAAGAGAACTGACCCCTGCAAGTTGCCATCTGACCTCAACATGTGTATGGTGGCATACACCACCCCTCATCCATAAATAAAAATGTGGGAGTGGGGGAAGACTGCTGACTTTCCATGGCTCACTTTCATTATGTGTTCTAGGAACAAACTGACATAGATAGGAAGGGTTTTACTAAGATTATTTAGCATTGTTATGACACCAAGGACTTGGCAGAAACTCAGCATGCTAGGTCAGAGTGACCTAAATAACTGCTGTTTTATACCACATATTTACACTGAATTTTCTGGACTCCTTCTGGAACATGTTGAATCCATTGTCAAGAAGATACAATAAACAATGGATCTCTGATGTCCACTATGCTGTAGTTAAAATTTCTAATGTTTGTCTTGATTTTTTTAAGTTGAAAGTATTAAAAAGTATTAAAGAAAACTTTGCCATAATTGTGAGTCCTTAGAGTAGTGAGTATGTTTAGAACAAGTGTCCATATCTGTTAAATAATTGAAATCATGTAAAGGAGAAGCCAGTAAAGGAGCCGTTAGCTTTCATTCAGCTTCTAAAAGGTGAATGAATAGTGACAAGAAGATGGATTTCAGATGCTCAGTATTTTTACTAGGCTATCCCTAAGAAGCTTAATGTAAGCAATTATACAGTTTTCCTTTGGAGGATTATTTATGCACACTTAAACAATATTGACTATTAGCTAGAGTAGCAGCCTATAATCCTAGTATGATGCAGATAGACCACCACTAGTTCAAGTCCAAGGTCAGTCTAGACAACCTAGTGAATTCTAGAAAAGCTTGGGATACAGAATAAGACTGTTCCAAAACAAAACACACACACACACACACACACACACACACACACACGACTATTAAACTTACATTTATAGAGTCATGTGACTGGATTATTTCTTTCATATCTCAGTTTCTTCAGAATGGCTGCAGTTATTCTAATGTGTCCATGGTAAGACTGTGCTAGGCTGGGGCTACATGTTAACACAGTGGTAGAATGCTTGTCTGGTGTGTACTTCTCGAGCATTACCAAAATCCAAAATGGAACAAAAAGGCTTTACTTTACTACTAGATATGGTGGCACAAGCCTGTAATCCACATCACTCAGGAGGCTTCAGAGGGAGGAGGATGCCTAGAAATCTGAGGTCAGGTTGATCAATAAAGTGAGTTATAGGCTGGCCAGGGCTACATGATAAAACTGTGTCTCAAAAAAAAAAAAAAAAAAAACCAAACCAAAACTGAAATAACAATAAAAAGAGAATATGCGCTTCCATGGTACTTCAGCCTGGGGAGATGGTTGGTCAAAGCAAGGCTCACTCTATGACTAGACACTGTGACTTGAGAGAACATCAAAGGGCACCAGTCTGGCATGGCCACAGAGGAGATGGCATGACATGGTTCCCACCCCTGGAGCAGAGCCAGCAGGACCTGGGTCTGCTCTAGTATTGATGGTTGCTATAGGGATAAGGCTTGTTTGTATAATAATGTACATATTTTACTTCATGTTCCTTCTTTGGGGAATGTTCTCCCTATCAAGGTTATTGGGGAATGTTATCCCTGCCAAGGTTAATGACTCCATGATGACCAGAAACAGCACAATTCTGGGAAGCAATACTGTGTCTGGTAATTTTCCACAAAATGATGATTCGGTGACCTTTAGGACAGTCCTTAAGGCTGTGGGAAATAACTCTGAAAACATGAGTTCAAAAATTCACAAACAGTGTAAGAGCTGTTCTTTACAGGATTTCTCAACTAGGCAAAATATAAGGATGCAATATGAATTGTATGAGGGGCTTAACGGACCTGAAAGAACAGATGCATGTACATTAATGAGTCAGCTTAGTCAGAAAGATATAAAGGAAGGAGACATTATTTGGTCAGTAGAGGAAAAAGTCTAGGTCATGAAAGAGAAAAGACCAGTTAAATAACAAGGCTCACAAAAATTGGAGGTACCATTAGATGTTACCATTACTTATGTAGACATCATTGTGTAATTTTGTGTGTGTGTGTGTCTGCTGTCTGTCTGTCTGTCTACAACAAGATAACCTCCTAGTGTTACAAAAGTAAAATGCCTTCCCAATGGGAAATTGCTATACACATTTGGAGATTAACAAAGAAAAAGCTCTTTAATAGTGCTTGTTTGGCCTAGGCTAGTATTCAAATAAGAGTTGATCCTAAACAGAAGATTTGACATACCTATATATGCCATATACTTATGAATTTTACATATGTTGTGATCCTTAAATATTTTAATTTCCAGCCCTAGATTACATTTTAAAAAATTTAAACACAGACAGGAGTCTACAGGTCTTGCCACTTGGGCAGGTGGAAGGTTTATACATCAAATATATTGCCAGTATTGTTGCCTGGGGCTATCTTGCCCATCTGGAAGAATTATTCTTTTTTTTTTTTTTTGATTTGTTTTGTTTTGATTTTTCAAGACAGGGTTTTTCTGTAGAGTCCTGGCTGTCCTGGAACTCACTTTGTAGACCAGGCTGGCCTCGAACTCAGAAATCCGCCTGCCTCTGCTTCCTGAGTGCTGGGGCCACCACCACCCAGCAGAATTATTATTATTATTATTATTATTATTATTATTTTTTTTTTTTTTTTTGGTTTGTTCAAGACAGGGTTTCTCTGTATAGCCCTGGCTGTCCTGGAACACCCGGCTTGAATTATTCTTTTTTAAAAAAGAGAACTGAGGGCTCTATGGCAGCCCAGGTTGTAGGCTCATGCTGTCCCCTTGTGCTTCCAGTTAGTTGCATTTTCTTTGGGAATGAACTTAATGTCTCAGTCCTGGTGAACATTTACATCTTAGCATTGAAATTTTGTTTGTCTCTAATAGGCCTGGTTAGCATATTATTTATTTTGGAGATATTTTGGAGGCAGCATTCCCTTAGCTCAATTCTAATTTCTGTGATTTGCTGTCTCCTAAGCAATTCTACTAGTAAATCCTTTATACCATTAATCCTATTACTTTGAGTTTCTTTTACATTCCTAATACTGCACTTCTGGATGTAGTAAGTCTTGAAATCATTGTGTAAAACTCCTTCAACTTTATTTTCAGAATTCTAGTCATTATTTATAGTGTTTTGTACTTCTAGGCTTGGATCTCCAATTAAACCCTTTTGTTGTTGTTGTTGTTGTTGTTAAATACAAAGAATGTTTTCCAGTTCCTTATATGACTTTAACAGAATAATACTTGCAAGCTGGGTGTGGTGGCGCACCCCTTTAATTCCAGCACTTGGGAGGCAGAGGCACGCAGGTTTCTGAGTTCGAGGCCAGCCTGGTCTACAAAGTGAGTTCCAGGACAGCCAAGGCTACACAGAGAAACCCTGTCTCCAAAAACAAAAAACAAAACACACACACACACAAACAAAACAAAAAAGAAAGCAAACAAAGCAAGCAAACAAAAAAAGAATAATACTTGCTCATGTGAACTATTGGTTTTCCCTGCCTTTTATGGAGTGTCATTTTCCTACCTCCCTGGTTGTTCTGGTGTCTTCAAGCCTTCTCCTTTGCCATCCTCCCTGATTGGGTTATACCCAAATTGAGAGGTTCCCATGTAACACCAGAGACCACAAGGAATCTGACTCATATGCAAAAACAAAGAGTCTTTATTCAAGCCTGAGCTCGGACTCTCCAACCTTTCTAACACAGTGGATAGGTGTGGGAGGTCCTGAGATGATGAAGCCTTGCCTTTTTATCACATGTACGGCAGGCTAGAGGGCCTTCCAACACAGCAGTTACATGATTGGTTAATATTTGAAAATCGTATCTTTGCACATTTCTATTGTCTAGTAATGATTTCAGCTTCTTATGCACAATTGTGGTTAACTTGTGTAATCTATTTCAAAACATCTGAAACATTAGGTACTTTCCTCTTAGGAGCTGATTGGCTGTTATTCAGGGTGGAGTGACTATTGTTACAAAAGTTATAGCTGTTGCTAGGGGTGGCTTGGCTCCTGGAACAAGTTGTGGTTTTTCCATGGCTTTGTCATGCACTCAGCCCCAGACATAAAAAGAAAGCTCCAAAAATTAAGAGGGATTTGAGGGTATGGATAGATTTCAGCTTTTGGAAATTGCTCAGAAAGTTTATGACAACCAAGAATCAGCTGAAAACAGACAGGGAAAGAAAACCAAAAAAAAGTTAAGAGAGAAAATAGGGAAAATGGGCTAGAAGAAAGGGAAAGAAAATGTTTGGAAAATGTGCCTATTTTAAGCAGAAGGGCCACAGGAAGAAGGAAAGCACTAGCTGAAAGAAAAAAAAAAAAAAAAAAAAGGGAAGCTGTCCCATTCTCCAACTAAATTGAAGGGGACAGGGGAGTTATATATATATATATATTTAGTAACTATATATAACTTAGCAATATGACTTAGTCCCTGGGAATCCAGGATGACCATAAGGATGGGGGGAACCTGTCAACTTCCTGATAGACACTGGGTCAGCTCACTCTGTCTTGAAAGAACTACTTAGACTCCTCACCTCCAAGAAAATAGTGATCCAAAGAGCTATAGGCCAAACACTCTATTTCCCATGGATATCTCTGAGCCTGTAGGAGACTATAACTCACTCTCTTCTGATTATGCCAGATTATTTTCTATACCCACTGACTGAGAGGGACTTGTTACAAAAACTCAGAGCCATCATCTCTTTTGAGGAAAACTTGGCTTATCTAACTCTAGACTCAGGCCAAACCCCTGTGAGCATTCTGATCACCTATTCTCTATTCCAGGAGTCTCTCTTATATGAGAACTCTGCCACTAGGAAGGAAGCGCTATCTACATAACTCAAGGTACCTGATATTTGAGCAGAAGGAAATCCACTAGGCTTGATAGCACACTGGCGCCCATTGTAGTTCAGTTATTAAGTTCTGCAATACCAGTGTGGGTTAAACAATGCCCCATGGGCCAGGAATTAACAAACACATCAAGCAACTGAGGCAGTCAGGAATTCTCATTTCCTGTCATTCTCCATGGAACACTCCCTTGCTTCCCATACTGAAACACAGTACTCAAAACTTTGACCAGTACAGTATTTGAGGGAAGTAAATAAATGAACAGAAACCATCCATCCCGAAGTACACTTATAACAACCCCCCCACCCTCAGCCCAGCCTGTTTCTTTCAAAAAGAAAGATCTATATGATGCTAGATATAAAGGATACTTTCTTCTGCCTCCCAGTGGATCTGGCCAGTCAAACCATATTTGCTTTTGAATGGACAGATCCAGAGAGTAGATATAAAAGTTAACTAACATGGATTTGGTTGCTGCAAGAGTTCAAACACTCACCAACATTGTCTGAGGAAGCCTTGAGTACAGATCTGTTTTATATATTTAGACAAAGTATATAAAAAAAAGTACCCTGCTATGGTATCAGATGGCCTCCTCATAGCTTTGGCCACTGAGAAGAAATGTAAATAGGCAACAGAAGCTCTGTTAGAGATCCTTCAAACCCCAGCATATAGAGTCAGCTATGTGTCCTCAGCTTTGTGTCCCTCAGGTCATATACCCAAGCTACAACCTAGAGGAAGGGAGGCAGATACTTTTCCAAACTGTATATCAGCCATCCTGCAAAATCTCACTTTCATATTGAAAAAACAAGCATGAAAATTCCGGGGGGGGGCAGTTTATTACTGCTAGTTATAGATCATAGGACTTTCTGAGATAGCCAACCTAATCTATGCCAGCACCAGGTGTTTGAAGTCCCCAGAATGGGTTGAGACTGGACAGAAGGTTTTCAAAGCCTTGGAAAAAGCTCTGGTGTCTTCCCTGGTTCTGGCTTCTAAGATATTATTAAGCCAGTCCACTTGTATGTGGATGGGGCTAGGGGCATTGTCAAGGGGGTCCTTATACAATTCCTGGGATCCTGGCCATTGACATATCTATTGAATAGATTTGACCTGGTCATAGCTGGATGGCCTAAATATATAAGGGCCCTAGTAGCCACTGCCCTGCTAGTAAAGAAGCTGAAAAAATTAACTTTAGAGTAAGAAGTGTTCTTAACATCCCCACATTCTCTGGAAGCTGTCTTGATGGAGTACACCTGAGAGATGGATATCTATGCCTAGATGATCCAATGCCAAGCCCTGCATCTGAATCAACCTTGAGTTCAGTTCTATAAGACACCAGCCTTTAACTGTGACAGCCTCCTGCTAGAAGATGACCCTGGAGGACCCCTGCACAACTGTCTTAAGGTGACTGACCTGATTCAGTCCATTAGGCTTAATCTGTCCCATTGGCAACATCAGAAAAGGTATTATTCACAGACAAGAGCAGTTTTGTCCAAGACAGGATCAGGTATGCAGGCACAGAAGGCACAGATAATTTGGGCACCAGCTCTGAACAGGAGAATCTCAGCTCAGTGAGCTGGATGTTTTGCATGGACTCAAGCACTCGTCAGGGGGAAAGACAAGGTTATCAGTATTGACAGCCAATATACTTTTACCATGACTCATGTCTATGGAACTCTAGGGAGAAAGGCTTACCTCAGTAGGGAAAGAAATAAAAAACAGAAGAAATCTTAGCCCTATTGGAAGCTCTCTGGTTACTTCAAAGGGTCTACTGCAAAGGCTGCCAAAAGAGGATTCTCCAGAAGCCAGAGGCAAAGATAGTGGCTGAGTTGGCCTCTTGGAAAGTGGTCTTAGAACCAGTGGGGCCTCTCCAATCTTTGGTAGCTCTGGTGGAAACCATTTACTGCCCAAAATACACTCCAGATCAGATTGATTGGACAAACAGGAACTGGCTACACAAGATGAACAAGATGGTGGATGCTGCTAACAACAGACCCATCCTTCCTGAAAGTCCAGGAAATTTGACTGGTTTCAGCTGTCTCCCAGTCCACTCACCAGGGAACACAACAAGCTATTGACCATCTCAGCACAAAGATATTGTGCTCTAATTTTGGGGAGCCTGATCAAAGACACCATATCTAGATGTGCACCCATGTTTAGGTAAATCCTAAAGAAGGAAAAAGTTCATACAAGGGATTTAGGCTTGAGAAAATGGGCTTGGGAAATTGGACTTTACCGAATTCCAGGCCTTCTGTTTCTAGAACAGAAACTGCTCCAGTAGTTACAAAGAAACTTCTTTAGGCATTAATCCCAAGGTTTGGACTTTCCCCTGTGAGACCCTGACTTAGAGCGTTTCTCCCTGGAAGGTAAAGCCCCTGGATGTTCCCCAAGCTTGTTTTCCCTGATCTGTAAAAATACAGCCAGAAAAAAAGCTCTTTGTTCTCTATAGCCAGCAAAAAGCCTTTTTGTTTCTATACTGTACAACCAGAGATGCCTGCCTTCCTGTGCCAAGGACACAGAGATAAAAATTCAGAAAGAACTCACTCCCCACTCCTGCCTTGTAAATTTCACCAAGGACACCCGGAAGAGAAGAACTCTTCTCAACTCCTCCCAACTCTCCTCCCAACTCCTCAGCTAGCTGTTAAAAGCCTCCTACTGTCACTGCTCAGGGTCGAACTCCCCTTCCCTGCACTGCGGAGGGACTTTGTCCTCAGCTAGCTGATAATAAAACCTCTTGCAGTTTGCATCAGGTGTGGTTTTCTCTCGGGACACTGGGGTGCTGGCTAGTTCATCCCGGGACTTGAGCGGAGGCCCAGCTTCGGGGGTCTTACACCCCTAGCTTTGGGATCTGACATTTGTGGAGGGCCTGCCACAGTAGTTGACAGGCTCCAGAGAGGAGGTAAGGAGAAGGTGAAGAATTGAATCAGACACAGTGATCAGGAGAATCTTGCAGCCTTGACTGACTAGTGGTCTGGATGCTTCTTTATTTATACAGAATTTAGTAAATGGGGATAAATTTATGCTGTTCCAAAAAAATACAGATAATATAATGTCTCCATACACGTTTTCCCCTTCAAGTCTGAGATCATAAGTCTAGTCACCATTAATTAACCATGATAGAACAAAACTAGTCTTTACAATCATTTTCCCTCATCAACCCCACAACCCAAGTTTTAAGAATCCAGAGGTATATTTTGCCAAAGCAAGGATATATGGTAAATAACAGCCTGTTCTCAGGCTGGCAGCTCCTATAGTTTCAAAGGTGTTAAAGAAAATCTCCAAGCCAGCCCAGGCAGATCACCATGTCCTGAACAGTGTATTATTAACTTTTAGTGATCAGAGTACCAGTTGTCAGTAGGCCCAAGAAAAATCTTCAGGCCCAAACTGCTGCAGTTCTTATTTAATTTCTGGCATAATAAAATTTTCATATTTTATATCTTATAGAATTTATATATCTAATACCGGTACTTTTTTGTTCCATGGTTATATCACACCACAGTGGTTCTGTACAAGCTAACTTTTTTAAGAAAGAGAGGTCCTAAGCCAGGAAGTGGTGGCACATGCCTTTAGTCCCAGCACTTGGGAGGCAGAGGCAGGCAGATTTCTGAGTTCGAGGCCAGCCTGGTCTATAGAGTGGGTTCCACGACAGCCAGAGCTGCACAGAAAAACCCTGTCTCGAGACCACCCCCCCCAAAAAAAAGAAAAAAAAAAGAAACAAACAAAAAACCAAACAAACAAACGAAAAAGAGGTCCTGATACCCTATTCTTTTATCATTCCCCCCACCACCACCACCACCATTTTTTACCTATCAATATAAGTCCCTGTGCATGGCAGAGGTAACTCCAGCCTATTTAGGTTTCTTGATGTATCCTTCCCTCAAGGGGCTTACCAAATACAGTCCCTAACCTCACATGCCATGTAATTGCCTAAGCATATAGTAGGAAGAGGCTTGTAATCTGACCTACTAGCAACTCTTTTAGCCCACCAAATCTTAATTAATGCCCCTTTTAAGTTTATTTTTATCTGATTATCTTGTTCTTATATATGTACAGGGGCAGGTGTTTCAAGAATATCTTGGAACTAGGGTCTCATAAAGATGTCCCTGGCATTTTAATGTGCATTACAACCTCCAGGGCACAAGGAAGACTTCTGAGCAGGGTCAAATAAGATGATTTCCCTAAAAGTGAGAAGGGTAGTATGTAGCTAGAGTTTTTGGCTTTATTGCTTTGAGCTCCTGGGCAGCCACATTTTTTCAGTCATCCACCCATGCTCTCTTTGGGTCAGTCTTGCGCGCGCCCGACTGGCCAGCAAGAACAACACTGCAACAGGATCCTTCTGCACACGTTTATTGGGAGAGCTTGATTGCAGAGGTGAAAAGACCTCAAGCCCAGAACTGGTGCTGCTTATATAGGCCTAGGAGAGGCGTATCTCACACCCGGATTGGTTATGCATGGGTTATGCTTACCACCTCATTTGCATGTCTCACATCTAATTGGTTAACTTCCCTCTCATCTGATTGGTTAACTTGTCTCTCATCTGATTGGTTAACTTGTCTCTCATCTGATTGGTTAATTCTCAAAACCTCATCTTGGCAAAAAAGACTTTACTGCCTATGTATGCGTGGTGGCCAGAGGTAGCAATGGCGCATATGGCTTCCCACAGGTCAGCGGATAAAACACACACACACACACACACACACACACACACGCACACACACACGCACACACACACGCACCCGCACACTCATTTTAACCTGTCTTACTGGTGGCTTGGCTCTTCTAAGCCTTTCCCCTTACTCTTAGCTCAACACCTCTAAATCTGCCCTTAGTTTAGTTGCCCAGCTACATTCTGTAAAGCCCACTGGTCTTGTTGCCGAAGATGCTTTGGGGCTGCTCTTCCATGGGCCGCTTTCACCTTCCATCTACATTTTGGAAGATCTCCCCTGCAGCTCTGAGTCTATTCTGTCTCTGTCTCTCTCCCAAGTATGCTGGAGATTGGTTCTAATGCTTTGAATCTGTGTGTCCAGACACTGAAGGTCTTTGTCCCCAACTGGTTTATGATCTATCAATAACGATGTCAGTGGTTAATGGCTGGGCATGGGGAGGGACACTGAGAGTTGCACAATAGGATGCAGAGGGAATCAGGAGTACTGGGAAAGAGGAAGGGGACTCTGTTTTACTGCTGTGAAGACACCATGACCAAGGCAAGTCTTTTTTTTTTTTTTTTAAGATGTATTTATTTATTATATGTAGGTACACTGTAGCTGTTTTCAGACACACCAGAAGAGGGCATCAGATCTCATTACAGATGGTTGTGAGCCACCATGTGGTTGCTGGGATTTGAACTCAGGACCTTCAGAAGAACAGTCAGTGCTCTTAACTGTTGAGCCATTTCTCCAGCCCTGACCAAGGCAAGTCTTATAAACAAACAAAGAAACAAACAAAAAAACATTTAATTGGGGATGACTTACAGGTTCAGAGGTTCAGTCCATTGCCATCAAGGTGGGAGCATGTCAGCATCCAGGCAGGCATGGTGCAGGAGGAGTAAGAGTTCTACATCTTTATCCAAAGGCAGCTACTGGAGGACTGACTTCCAGGCAACTAGGGTAAGGGTCTTAAGCCCACACCCACAGTGACACACCTACTCCAACCAGGTCACATGTATTCCAAAAAGGCCACACCTCCAAATGGTGCCACTCCCTGGTCCAAGAATATACAAACCATGACAGGGACAAAATAGTGGCAGGCAATAAAGCCAACCAGCCATGTGAGTTTTCAGGTAAGTGGCCAGTGGCCTAAGGTAGCAGGGGAAGGTTGAGGAGTGTGCAGCTTTTGAAGTAGTCAAGGCATTTTAAAATTAATTGATGTGTGTGTGTGTGTGTGTGTGTGTGTGTATGTGTATGTGTATGTGTATGTGTATGTGTATGTGTATGTGTATGTGTATGTGTATGTGTGTAACTCCTTGCAACAGTATTCTCAGTATTTTCCTGGGGAAGGCTTATAAGCAGCATTCCTGGGAGAAGGCATAAAAGATTCATTGAAATTTCCCACCAATCCAATATATCCCAGTTGTACAAATATTAAATGCTTGCCAAGCATGTGAAACCAAAAGTGAAAGATAGCACAAGAGTAATTACAATGTGCAACTCAGCTTTGCTAGATTTAAAGCTGTGCTGGTTTCATGACTTTCACTGTTCCCATCAGATATGGCTGTTCCAGACAGAAGCCCAGCTCTTACAACCAAGATATCTCAAGGTCTGGCAAAGGTATTAAATATTCATTGGAAATTACATTGTGCATACAGGCCCTAGAGCTCAGGTCAGGGAGAAAGAATGAATAGAAATTCTAAAGACAGTCTGACCAAATTGGTCTTGGAAATGAGAAAAATTTGGGCCAACCTCCTCTCCTTTGTCCGGCTCACGGCTTAATGTGCATCTCCTTAGTAGAAGGGGCTTACTTCTTTTCAAATTATGTTTGTGATACCACCTCCCATCCTCCCCAAATTCTAAGATATTCCCCAGTCAGAAATATCTAATCATTCCCTGCTTAAGTCTTTGCAAGAAGTTCATCAGGCCATTAATTGGAACATGAAGCAAAGTCTGTCATTTCTTACCTCTAAAGCTGCCCACCAGTTCCAATCAGGAAAGTTTGTTTGGATAAAAAGAATCCCTGCCTAGACCTTAGAACCTGTCTGGAAAAGACTCTACATAGTTATGACAGGCTGGCGACAAAGCATCAAGAGCCTGGCATAGCAAGGGATGGGCCTTCCCCCTAAATAAGCTCAGACTCTTAAGTAAACATTGGCCTTGATCAGAAAATTTTGTCTTGTTTTCTTATTTCTCCTGCTGTTTCCTCCCATACAGCTCCAGCCTCCCACTCAGGAACCCAGACACCCTTTTCAGGTGTGTCTGAAGATAGCTATAGTGTACTTACATATAATAAATACATAAGTAAACCCAACCACTGTCAAAGTATCTTGTCTTCCTTTGTATTCATTCCTCCCAACTGAAAGAGACCATGTTGAACAATGACTGATGGATGGACCACTACTAGAATCTCCAAAGCCATGGGCTACCCTAGCTGTATATGGGGGTTCCTGGGATCCCCGAAGGCTAAGTGGGTAAGAATTTGGTGGTGACAAACAGAAACAAACACAGAGACAGTTTGAATCTGAGTGTATTTTGCAGCTTTCAAGCAAAGATTTTTATACATAATGAAACAAGTATTACAACTCTTAGAAGATGTGTTTAGTGGAGCAATCATGGATAGGTGTTGGGAGCCGCCCCCACATTCGCCGTTACAAGATGGCGCTGACATCCTGTGTTCTAAGTGGTAAACAAATAATCTGCGCATGTGCCAAGGGTATCTTATGACTACTTGTGCTCTGCCTTCCCCGTGACGTCAACTCGGCCGATGGGCTGCAGCCAATCAAGGAGTGACACGTCCGAGGCGAAGGAGAATGCTCCTTAAGAGGGACGGGGTTTTCGTTTTCTCTCTCTCTTGCTTCTTGCTCTCTTTTCCTGAAGATGTAAGAATAAAGCTTTGCCGCAGAAGATTCTGGTCTGTGGTGTTCTTCCTGGCCGGTCGTGAGAACGCGTCTAATAACAATTGGTGCCGAATTCCGGGACGAGAAAATCCGGGACGAGAAAAAACTCCGGACTGGCGCAGGAGGGATACCTCATTCCAGAACCAGAACTGCGAATCAAGGTTATAAGGTTCCCGTAACACAGACTGTTGAGAAGGATTCAACTGCCGAATTCAGAACTCATCAGCTGGGGAACGACGGTGATAAAGGTTCCCGTAAAGCAGACTGTTGAGAAGGATTCAACTGCCGAATTCAGAACTCATCAGCTGGGGAACGACGGTGATAAAGGTTCCCGTAAAACAGACTGTTGAGAAGGATTCAACTGCCGAATTCAGAACTCATCAGCTGGGGAACGGAAGTGAGAAATGGCTTTACCAGGTATGTTTGGCCTTGAACTTTTTCTAGTGTTAGGAGCCCTTTTGTTCCTTTTCACATGTTATATAGTGCTTAAGGCAGGGCTAAAAATTCTAGAGGAAATTCAGGACAGTCTATCAGAAGTAAAGCGGAGAGAGAGAGTAGGAACAAGGAGAAACGGTAAGTATACAGGCCTTTCCAAGGGTCTTGAACCCGAGGAAAAGTTAAGGTTAGGTAGGAATACCTGGAGAGAGATTAGAAGAAAAAGAGGAAAAAGGGAGAAGAAAAAAGATCGATTAGCGGAGGTCTCTAGGAGATACTCGTCACTAGATGAGCTCAGGAAGCCAGCTCTTAGTAACTCTGAAGCAGGTGAAGAATCCTCCTCTGAGGAAACAGACTGGGAGGAAGAAGCAGCCCATTACCAGCCAGCTAATCGGTCAAGAAAAAAGCCAAAAGCGGCTGGCGAAGGCCAGTTTGCTAATTGGCCTCAGGGCAATCGGCTACCAGGTGCACTCCCGCCCTATGCGGAGTCCCCGCCCTGCGTAGTGCGTCAGCCCGTAGTGCGTCAGCAATGCGCAGAGAGGCAGTGCGCAGAAAGGCAGTGCGCAGACTCATTCATTCCCCGAGAGGAACAAAGGAAAATACAACAGGCATTTCCAGTCTTTGAAGGAGCCGAGGGTGGGCGTGTCCACGCTCCGGTAGAATATGTGCAGATTAAATATGGAATCAATGCTAATTTTACCTTGGTGCAGTTAGACAGGCTTGCCAGCATGGCACTAACTCCTGCCGACTGGCAAATGATTGCAAAAGCCGCTCTCCCTAGTATGGCCAAATATGTGGAATGGCGAGCTCTGTGGCAGGAGGCGGCACAGGCGCAGGACCGAGCAAACGCTGCTGCTTTAACTCCAGAGCAGAGAGATTGGACTTTTGACTTGTTAACGGGTCAGAGAGCTTATTCTGCTAAACCTGATAAGAGGTATCAATGGAAGGTCTTACCACAGGGAATGTCCAATAGTCCTACAATGTGCCAGCTTTATGTGCAAAAAGCTCTTTTGCCAGTGAGGGAACAGTTCCCCTCTTTAATTTTGCTCCTTTACATGGATGACATCCTCCTGTGCCATAAAGACCTTACCATGCTACAAAAGGCATATCCTTTTCTACTTAAAACTTTAAGTCAGTGGGGTCTACAGATAGCCACAGAAAAGGTCCAAATTTCTGATACAGGACAATTCTTGGGCTCTGTGGTGTCCCCAGATAAGATTGTGCCCCAAAAGGTAGAGATAAGAAGAGATCACCTCCATACCTTAAATGATTTTCAAAAGCTGTTGGGAGATATTAATTGGCTCAGACCTTTTTTAAAGATTCCTTCCGCTGAGTTAAGGCCTTTGTTTAGTATTTTAGAAGGAGATCCTCATATCTCCTCCCCTAGGACTCTTACTCTAGCTGCTAACCAGGCCTTACAAAAAGTGGAAAAAGCCTTACAGAATGCACAATTACAACGTATTGAGGATTCGCAGCCTTTCAGTTTGTGTGTCTTTAAGACAGCACAATTGCCAACTGCAGTTTTGTGGCAGAATGGGCCATTGTTGTGGATCCATCCAAACGTATCCCCAGCTAAAATAATAGATTGGTATCCTGATGCAATTGCACAGCTTGCCCTTAAAGGCCTAAAAGCAGCAATCACCCACTTTGGGCAAAGTCCATATCTTTTAATTGTACCTTATACCGCTGCACAGGTTCAAACCTTGGCAGCCGCATCTAATGATTGGGCAGTTTTAGTTACCTCCTTTTCAGGAAAAATAGATAACCATTATCCAAAGCATCCAATCTTACAGTTTGCCCAAAATCAATCTGTTGTGTTTCCACAAATAACAGTAAGAAACCCACTTAAAAATGGGATTGTGGTATATACTGATGGATCAAAAACTGGCATAGGTGCCTATGTGGCTAATGGTAAAGTGGTATCCAAACAATATAATGAAAATTCACCTCAAGTGGTAGAATGTTTAGTGGTCTTAGAAGTTTTAAAAACCTTTTTAGAACCCCTTAATATTGTGTCAGATTCCTGTTATGTGGTAAATGCAGTAAATCTTTTAGAAGTGGCTGGAGTGATTAAGCCTTCCAGTAGAGTTGCCAATATTTTTCAGCAGATACAATTAGTTTTGTTATCTAGAAGATCTCCTGTTTATATTACTCATGTTAGAGCCCATTCAGGCCTACCTGGCCCCATGGCTCTGGGAAATGATTTGGCAGATAAGGCCACTAAAGTGGTGGCTGCTGCCCTACCATCCCCGGTAGAGGCTGCAAAAAATTTTCATAACAATTTTCATGTGACGGCTGAAACATTACGCAGTCGTTTCTCCTTGACAAGAAAAGAAGCCCGTGACATTGTTACTCAATGTCAAAGCTGCTGTGAGTTCTTGCCAGTTCCTCATGTGGGAATTAACCCACGCGGTATTCGACCTCTACAGGTCTGGCAAATGGATGTTACACATGTTTCTTCCTTTGGAAAACTTCAATATCTCCATGTGTCCATTGACACATGTTCTGGCATCATGTTTGCTTCTCCGTTAACCGGAGAAAAAGCCTCACATGTGATTCAACATTGTCTTGAGGCATGGAGTGCTTGGGGGAAACCCAGACTCCTTAAGACTGATAATGGACCAGCTTATACGTCTCAAAAATTCCAGCAGTTCTGCCGTCAGATGGACGTAACCCACCTGACTGGACTTCCATACAACCCTCAAGGACAGGGTATTGTTGAGCGTGCGCATCGCACCCTCAAAACCTATCTTATAAAACAGAAGAGGGGAACTTTTGAGGAGACTGTACCCCGAGCACCAAGAGTGTCGGTGTCTTTGGCACTCTTTACACTCAATTTTTTAAATATTGATGCTCATGGCCATACTGCGGCTGAACGTCATTGTTCAGAGCCAGATAGGCCCAATGAGATGGTTAAATGGAAAAATGTCCTTGATAATAAATGGTATGGCCCGGATCCTATCTTGATAAGATCCAGGGGAGCTATCTGTGTTTTCCCACAGAATGAAGACAACCCATTTTGGGTACCAGAAAGACTCACCCGAAAAATCCAGACTGACCAAGGGAATACTAATGTCCCTCGTCTTGGTGATGTCCAGGGCGTCAATAATAAAGAGAGAGCAGCGTTGGGGGATAATGTCGACATTTCCACTCCCAATGACGGTGATGTATAATGCTCAAGTATTCTCCTGCTTTTTTACCACTAACTAGGAACTGGGTTTGGCCTTAATTCAGACAGCCTTGGCTCTGTCTGGACAGGTCCAGATGACTGACACCATTAACACTTTGTCAGCCTCAGTGACTACAGTCATAGATGAACAGGCCTCAGCTAATGTCAAGATACAGAGAGGTCTCATGCTGGTTAATCAACTCATAGATCTTGTCCAGATACAACTAGATGTATTATGACAAATAACTCAGCAGGGATGTGAACAAAAGTTTCCGGGATTGTGTGTTATTTCCATTCAGTATGTTAAATTTACTAGGGCAGCTAATTTGTCAAAAAGTCTTTTTCAGTATATGTTACAGAATTGGATGGCTGAATTTGAACAGACCCTTCGAGGCTTGCCATCATTCAGGTCAACTCCACGCGCTTGGACCTGTCCCTGACCAAAGGATTACCCAATTGGATCTCCTCAGCATTTTCTTTCTTTAAAAAATGGGTGGGATTAATATTATTTGGAGATACACTTTGCTGTGGATTAGTGTTGCTTCTTTGATTGGTCTGTAAGCTTAAGGCCTAAACTAGGAGAGACAAGGTGGTTATTGCCCAGGCGCTTGCAGGACTAGAACATGGAGCTTCCCCTGATATATCTATGCTTAGGCAATAGGTCGCTGGCCACTCAGCTCTTATATCTCACGAGGCTAGTCTCATTGCACGAGATAGAGTGAGTGTGCTTCAGCAGCCCGAGAGAGTTGCAAGGCTAAGCACTGCAATGGAAAGGCTCTGCGGCATATATGAGCCTATTCTAGGGAGACATGTCATCTTTCATGAAGGTTCAGTGTCCTAGTTCCCTTCCCCCAGGCAAAACGACACGGGAGCAGGTCAGGGTTGCTCTGGGTAAAAGCCTGTAAGCCTAAGAGCTAATCCTGTACATGGCTCCTTTACCTACACACTGGGGATTTGACCTCTATCTCCACTCTCATTAATATGGGTGGCCTATTTGCTCTTATTAAAAGAAAAAGGGGGAGATGTTGGGAGCCGCCCCCACATTCGCCGTTACAAGATGGCGCTGACATCCTGTGTTCTAAGTGGTAAACAAATAATCTGCGCATGTGCCAAGGGTATCTTATGACTACTTGTGCTCTGCCTTCCCCGTGACGTCAACTCGGCCGATGGGCTGCAGCCAATCAAGGAGTGACACGTCCGAGGCGAAGGAGAATGCTCCTTAAGAGGGACGGGGTTTTCGTTTTCTCTCTCTCTTGCTTCTTGCTCTCTTTTCCTGAAGATGTAAGAATAAAGCTTTGCCGCAGAAGATTCTGGTCTGTGGTGTTCTTCCTGGCCGGTCGTGAGAACGCGTCTAATAACAGATAGGACAGATAACATCATTGTTATCTGGCACTGTAAAGCACAAAATCATCCAAGGCTAATGGCATATTTCCAAGAGCAGGTTAATAAATTTTATGGTCAGTTATTATTTAACATCTAGTACCTAATTTTTTGTGACTCTTCAAGGTATAAATTTAAGTTATTCTAATTCGTTTTTATTTAAGGCTTTCTTTACCATACACCAAAGCCCACTTCCGACAACACATGTATAACTATATGAAATTTTGTTGTTGGGAAAGTTTTTATCTATACTATTTTTATAATACTATTTTGTAATTTTGAAAATTTTTATGAAGTAAAAAGCTAGTTTTCCCAGAGATAAAGTCATGGCTTGTGACCCCCATCTCAAGGATGATTTCTTATCCAATTTCTCCCTCAAAATCAGCCTAGGCTATCAGGAACATCTTGTAAACAAGAAAAGGAATAGATGAAGATAAAACAGATTAATTGCCATGAGAACTACAGCTCAATATTTTGCTCTGGCCAAGAGTTCCACAACCAGTTCCAGGAGGCCTCCTTCTTTTGAAGTTTTTGCCTCAGTCTGTGGAATTTATCACACAGATTCTACTGGAGTTGGTGTGGCACTCCAACTACCTAAAGATAAGGTTGACTTGAACCCCTTAAATGTGGGTATCATATTTCTTTTTTTTCCCCTCACCTTATAACCCTCATAGTCCAGAAATTTGAATTTGGGAACTTCGATAAACAGAAATTGGAAAGATTATGGGCTGGAGACATGGCTCAGTGGTTAAGAGCACTTCCAGAGGTCCTGAGTTCAAATCCCACCAAACATATGGTGGCTCACAACCATCTGTAATAAGATCTGATGCCCTTTTCAGGTGTGTCTGAAGATAGCTATAGTGTACTTACATATAATAAATACATAAATAAATCTTTGGACCAGAGCAAGAAGGAAAAAGAAAAAAGAAATTGGAAAGATTCTCTTCAACCTGATTTTGGATGTCCAACTGTAGCACTCCCCCACTCTTACACGCGTTCTCACGACCGGCCAGGAAAGACACAACAAACCAGAATCTTCTGCGGCAAAACTTTATTGCTTACATCTTCAGGAGCAAGAGTGCAAAACTCAAACCCAAAAACGAAAGCGAAACCCCGTCCCTATTTAGGAGAGTTATCCTTCGCCTAGGACGTATCACTCCCTGATTGGCTGCAGCCCATGGCCGAGTTGTTGCCACGGGGAAGGCAGAGTACATGGGGTGGAGAAATACCCTTGGCACATGCGCAGATTATTTGTTTACCACTTAGAACACAGCTGTCAGCGCCATCTTGTGACGGCGAATGTGGGGGCGGCTTCCCACACCCCACCACCACCACCCTTGAGCAGGCTGGCCTAGACCTGTTCTGCCATTGTGAGACCACCTAGGGTGGAGTCTTCTGACCTAGATAGGTCTATTGTTCTGCCACCTGTGCTCTTCTCCAAGATGCAGAGGCTGAAACCTGTCTTCCTGAGATAAGCATAAGATAAGATAAGATAACCTGGACCAAGTGCTGACAGGCTGGCGACAAAGCATCAAGAGCCTGGCATAGCAAGGAATGGGCCTTCCCCCTAAATAAGCTCAGACTCTTAAGTAAACATTGGCCTTGATCAGAAATTTTGTCTTGGTTTTGTTATTTCTCCTGCTGTTTCCTCCCATACAGCTCTAGCCTTCCACTCAGGAACCCAGTTTGTGTGGCTGCGGGTGGCTACATCCAACCATTTTCCTGGTGGATCTTTGTGCCCTTATGACCCTGCCTTTTGTTGGGCTAGGATGAAAAGTGGGTCTAAGAGGATGGTGGCTCTATTGCCATGGATAGAGACTTTAAGAGCCTCAATACTATGCAAGTCCTGCAAACGGTCCATCCTCCTGTCAAGGAAATGGTAATTATCACTGTGCTGCCCATGGTTGTAAAACGGAATATTCCTGGTACATAACAACCGCTATATCCAGATAGGAAGGGAAAATCCCCTTCAACCTATAATCATGGAAGATGTAGCCCCATGATCATTAAAGAACTAGGATAGGCACCACTATTAGGTCATATGTAGAATGTAGGAAATCTGGCTTTATGCCAGTGGAAATTGCCCAGGGGATTCATTTACTATCTATAAAATATAGCTACCCAAGAGAGTGACTCCCATTGGGTACAATTCTGCTATGTTCCTCCTAATCCCAATCCCCAAAGTGAACCAAAGCTCTAGAGATCCTATCCCACTTTCCATGCTTGCCTTGACTACCAGAAAGCTTAGACTCACACTCCCATTCCATTCAGAGCCCCTCCTTCCATGCTAAACATGTTATTAAAGGTCTATTGCTCTATAAACATGTCTGATCCAGAGTTAGGGTAGGACTGCTGGTTATGTCTATATCCATATCTACCTTTCTTTATAGGAGTAGAGTTCAATCAAACACTTTCCAGTTGAGGACTCTACCAATTGTAAATGGAAATAACCTAAAATTCAAAAATCTTCGAGAAGGCAACTGTTATATGTCTTCATATGTCTTGCTTTCTCACCGTATAATAAGATTTGTTCAAATGTTTAACAAATGAATGCTGGACTAAAGTAATACATATTCTTCAATGTCCCTGAGTCTACCTTTCTTTCTTATACTATAGGTTTGACTAAATTTACCTCCTCTGATTCATTGGAAAGTCATACCTCCCACTTTCTATATACTGGTCTTCTATTCTCCAGATGCTACCTTCCATTATAGACATTATTTCATCCATTTTAGACATATAGACATGTAATGTCTATAATGGAGAAGGGAGAAGAGCTTATTCAGGCTGGAGAGATGGCTCAGAGGTTAAGATTACCAGCTGCTTGCTCTTCTAGAGGTCCTGAGTTCAATTTCCAGCAATCACATGGTGGCTCACAACCATCTGTAATGGGATCTGGTGTGTCTGAAGTCTGCAACAGTGTACTCATATAAATGAAATAAATGAATCTTAAAAAAGAAAATTTTAAAAAGCCCCAATTGGGTTCTGGATCCTTGTAATGACAGGAATAATCAATGCAACTACCCTATGAACCTCAGCCTTGACTATTGGGATCTAAAACTTTAGGAGACTCAATTCCAAAATAGATTTAGATCTGGACCATTTGGAGAGTTAGAGAACCAAATCAACTTCCTCTTAGAGATAGTTTAACAAAATTTAAGGGAGATAGACCTTTTTATGAAGTATAATCCTCTTTCCCAGGATGAGTCCACGATTTGTATGCTCATAGAACCAGTGGGGAATGTGACAAGGGTTGTAAATTGACAATGGTAATTCCATTTTAGGAACTGAGATGAATATTGTCTTGCCCAATAAAGTCCCAGTAACTGAAATGGAGAACTTGAAAATAACGATTTCAGGGAGAAAAACCAGGGAAGGAAATGGCCTCTTTGCAAAAGTCATATTGAGCTCAGTATTTTTGCATATTTTTGGCTATTGTAATTATTTGCTTAACTAGCCATTGTTATAGCTATTCTTAAATGTCAACTTGACTACATCTGGAATTAACCAAAACCCAAAAATGGAGGGTACATCTATGAAGGATTTCTGCTTAATTTAAAGTGGGAAGAGCCCCTTATAATCTAGATTTTTGAGGTAAGAAGACAAGCCTTTACTCTGGATCAGCGGAGTGAGAAAAAGACATGCTTTTAATTTGGATATTGAGGTAGAGAGACACAAGTTTAATTTAGATCATTTGAGTTGGGAAAACCCATGTCTAACTGCTGGAACCTGCTAGTCAGTCAGTCAACATGAAAACCACAACTGGGAGAGTAAGGATGATGATAAGAAAAGCAGAAAGAGGATGCAAGAGACAGATATGGGAGGGCTCCTGGTAAATACCACGCCAGCAGTGAGTGTATTTGCTCAGTGACTTTTAAAGGCAAGCAACACAAAGCATGACTAACTCCAAAAAGTTAAACAATGACCACAAATTTACACATTATCTATGTCTGGCCTAGGCCATTTCTTTTAGGCTTTGACAGTCTCTTAAGGACATATGTGTAAGCAGAGGAACTTGGCAGAATATAAACATGCCTTAACTAAAAAAAAAAGACAGATGTTGACAGACTCATTCGTGATTAATCACATGCAAGAAGTCAGCCAAAATTTACTCCATATGTGCTTGCCACATCTAACCTGGGCTATATCTTCTGCTGGAAGGTAAGGACATGGAACAAGGAAGCTTTTGCTCTTTGCCTGCTTGTTCTTACTTTGCTAGAAAGTTACTGGAGTTAGAAACTACTTCTTTAGGATTTACTGAAGACCATCTGAGCTATCCAGTTTCATGGACTAAACAATACTGGATTCTTAAACTTTCTGTTTACAGCCAACTATTGTTAGATTAGTGGGACCTCAGTCTGCAAGTCATTCTAATAAATCGCCTTTCTATATATTTCTGTTGGTGTTCAAGAGTCATGCATGATTCTGAGTTCTATCTTCAGCTTGAGAGAGGGTCATGAAGAAGAGGTGAATGGGAGCAGCAGAGGAATGACTCAGAGTCAGTGATAGATGCAAGCTGACAGCTCAGTGATCTACTTGAGATAGCTCTCTCTTGCAGACCAAGGCCCAGTCTTTTATTTGTATAACTTACTTCCTTAGAAATTATATACCAGTTTAATTATTTACCCTAGGTTTTCTTTTGATCATTTATGAATCAGCATTTTATGACCATAGTCCCTTGACTCTTAGAAATAGAAACTGAAATACAGAACACATTCAAGGCAAATGAACCAGACATCAGGTAATTTAAACAAACAAACAAACAAACAAACAAACAAACAAACAAACAAACAAACAATATAGCAAGTCCTATGTGATTCTCTGGGCACACAGCTTGTGGTTGTCAAGTCTAGACATAGAGTCTATTTTTATGTGAGAAAATTAGCTTTAAGAATAATTGTTTTTGCAATTTAACCAGTTCTTGTTTGTGCCAATGTAAGCAGCATTGATGCTCATTTTTATAATTCTTAGCTACCTCAATAGATTCTTTTAATATTTGGATTTTTCTTTTCTTTTTTTTTTTTAATCTCAGCAGCTTCAAGGCTTATTAGTCAAAGTATTAAGCAATCCTATTTTATTTTATTGATACCAGACTTTTTTCCATCCCCAACCTCTATTTGGATTGCACATATAACTACCTCCTTTACGGAGTAGATTATCTGGATCAAATTTCATCGTTGATGGCTTACATGGAAACCACCACCCTTTTATCACTAATATATAACCATCTATCTGAGCCTTGCTTTCTTAAACTATTCCTTTCTCTTTCATGATCCGTTTTTTTTTTTCTCTATTGACCAAATCATGTCTCCTTCCTTAATATCTTTCTGACTAAGCTGACTCATTAGTGCAAATGCCTCTGTTCTTTCAGGTCTGTAAAGCCCCTCATACAATTCATATTGCATCCTTATATTTTGGATAGTTGAGAAATCCTGTAAAGAATTGTGTATTTTTGAACTCATGTTTTCAGAGTTATTTCCCACAGCCTTAAGGACTGTCCTAAAGGTCACCAAATCATCATTTTGTGGAGAATTACCAGACACATTCTTGCTTCCCAGAATCGTGCTGTTTCTGGTTATCATGGAGTCATTAACCTTGGCTGGGATAATATTCCTCAATAACCTTGATAAGGAGAACATTCCCCAAAAGAGGAACATAAAAGAAAATATGTACACTATTTTACAAAAAAAAGCCTTATTCCTACAGCAACCATCAGCACTCTAGGAGACCTATACCCTGTTGGCTCTGCTCCAAGGGTGGGAACCATGTCATACTGTTTCTTCTGTAGCCATTCCAGAACCAGCAGCCAGACAATTGTGTTAGTTAGGGTTTCCATTGCTGGGAAAAGACACCATGATCCTGGGAACTCTTATTAAAAACAAACAAACAAACAAACAAACATTTAATTGCACCTGGCTTACAGTTCAGATTTATTTCATTATCATCATGGTGGGGGTAAATGGTGCCATGCAGGCAGACAGGAGGCTGGAGGAGTTGAGAATTCTATATCTTGATCCAAAGGCAGCAGAAGGGGACTTGATTCCACATTGGGTGGAGATTGAATATAGAACACCTCAAAGCCCACCCCCACAGTGACACACTTCCTCCAACAAGGCCATATCTACTTCAACAAGGCCACACTTACTAATAGTGCCACACCCAATGAGTCAAGCATTCAAACATATGAGTCTATGGGGCCCATACCTATTCAAATCACCACAATGATCAAAGAAAGAGGGCCACTCATGGATACATTTAGGCCCTACTGGCAGCAGGGAGATTCAACTTCTGTGGACCAAATCTTTTTTTTTTTTTTTTTTTTTTTTTTTTTGTTTTTCAAGACAGGGTTTCTCTGTATAGCCCTGGCTGTCCTGGAACTCTGTAGACCAGGCTGGCTTCGAACTCAGAAATCTGCCTGCCTCTGCTTCCCAAGTGCTGGGATTAAAGGCGTGCACCACCACGCCCGGCTCATGGACCAAATCTTGAACAGCTGTAAAAAGGCATATTTATTGTTACACAGAAGATGTTTTTTGAGTAAAACAAGTTCCTCATACCAAAGCCCCCCAGCGAATCTTTATGATTTGTGAAAGAAAATATCATACCTCTGGGACTATAGTCCCTATTGTGTACCAGTTGAAGTACCTAAAAATGCAAGATGCTCTAGGTGTGCCAGGATTGTTTTGTGACCAAAGTCATGCCAAGATTGTAAAGTTTTCTGAAGGCAGCAGAACAACTCTATAAATTGTTATGCTCAGATCACAAGGTCCCCACAGACCACCAGAGACCACCAAGAATCCAACTTGTATGCAAAAACAAAGAGTCTTTATTCAAGCTTTTTCTCTCTTTTTTCCTTTCTTTTCTTTTCTTTTTTTTTTTTTTTTTGTTTTTTTTTTTGTTTTGTTTTGTTTTTTTGTTTTTCGAGACAGGGTTTCTCTGTATAGCCCTGGCTGTCCTGGAACTCACTTTGTAGACCAGGCTGTCCTGGAACTCAGAAATCTGCCTGCCTCTGCCTCCCAAGTGCTGGGATTAAAGGCGTGTGCTACCACACCCGGCTTTATTCAAGCTTAAGCTCAGACCCCCTAACCTCTGCAATGCACTGGATAGGTATGGAATTCCCTGAGCTGGTGAAGGCTTGCTTTTTTATCACAGTTATAGCAGGGTAAGGTACTTTCCAATTTGGCAGTTACATGATTGGCTGACATTTGAACATTGTAGCTTTCTATGGACACATTTCTATTGGCTAGTAATGATTTCAACTTGGTATGAACAATAGTGGCTAGCTTAAGCAATCTATTACAAGACATCTAGAACATTAGGTGCTTTCCTCCTAAGATCTAATTGGTTGTCACTAAGGGTGGAGTAGCTGTCACTAGGAATATCTCAATTTCCGGAACAAGTTGGGATTTTTCCAGCAACTGAGTTCAATCTAAGGACAAGTTAAACATAAAATGGAGTCTAAAAGTAAAATGGGGTTTGTAATGTTAAGCAGGGCCCTACATAAATCACAGAAAACAATCACTGTTTTCCACAATGATTTGTTGAAGCTCTAAGTACTTCTAAAAAACAGCTATTCATTTTAATAGTTACCTTAGATACCATGAAAAACCCTAATGTTTACTCTAGATACAATGGCTCTACCAGAATTCCACTGTATGAGTGTGTGTGTGTGTGTGTGTGTGTGTGTGTGTGTATTCATTCTTTAAGTTATGTTACTCTAGAAAACACTAATACAGAAAACTGGAGACTTTCCAGTCAGGATGTAGTTTTCATGCTTAAATATGAACTCTGAGAAAGGCTTGGCATTGCATATGGATCATGAATACCCAGTTGTACTCATCAGCTGGCTGGAATAAAGACTTTTAATTGCTTCATAGACTATGTTTTATCTGGCTGGGCAGACATTCCTGAATATGAAGAAGAGTAGGTATATAGAACACATTAGTCTTTTCACTAAAACTAGTCTTGGAGCCTCTGAGTCCAGTAGTTGGGGAGGGGCAAGTACAAGGTTTGTTTTATAGCATTTTACAGAAAAGCCAAGAATTTAATGTTTCTTAAACTAGCCATTAAACCTTCTTACTTTAGGTGTATTGTTAACCCCACCAAATGAAAGTGGAGACCACTACCCAAGTTTTATGGCTCCCTCAACCCCCTAAAGCTTACCTAAATTTTTGTTTATAAGAAGTGATAAAAGTTTTAGATATAGCCGGGCAGGTGGCACATGCCTTTAATCCAAGCACTTGGGAGGCAGAGGCAGGCGGATTTCTGAGTTCGAGGCCAGCCTGGTCTACAGAGTGAGTTCCAGGACAGCCAGAGAAACCCTGTCTCGGAAAAAAACAAAAAAACAAACCAACCAACCAACCAAACAAAAAGTTTTAGATATATTAGCATTATAAATGCTTGTAATCTGTACTGAAATCCATATTGTAGAAAAGCAGCCAACTGATGTCACACCTTCTAATCTTGGCAATGAAAGGGTCCATGATTCACAAAGAATGATACCCCAGACTCAAACAGTATGCAACAGCAAAGACTATTTATTCTGCAGCGAACCAGCGTGGAGGGGTCTACCCTTCGGATGGAAGACAGAGATATGGACTTTGCAGGGCCAATTTAAAGCCTTTTAGGGTAGTAGTGAATGACGTTAGCCTTTCTTGCCCTTGATTGATTGGCTCTATCTCAGAGTTATCGGTGCCTTTGTGATTGGTTAAGGCTCTGGGGGATTTGGGGGACTTTTGCTGATTAATTATCAGCTCAGGCTAGGTAGTGGGCAGCTTCTGATGGCTCCTCATTGGTGAGTGAGGTGTGAGTTTTCCTGGAGATGACTCATTTTGGACTTTTCCAGTTCTGGGAAACAGTCAATCATGGAGTCAGCCTGACTCAGGCTAACTCAGTTCTCTCAGTTCCATTTCTTTATGGTTTTGTATCCTTGCTAATAGACACATGTGGATAAGTCGGGCATGATGGCACACCCTCTGGGAGGCTAAGGCAGCCTGTGTTACACTGGGCACAGAATGTTTGCTTCTAGGAGAGTATTGGTTATTTTTAGAAAACTCTTCCCTCTTGCAGTAGTGGAAATGGAATTCTAGACCTCATGTGTCCTGCGTGCTCTGCCATTAACTAACCCTTAGTCCTGTTTGTTTTAAAATCCTAATGTCGTGTATATATAACTTTTATTGAAGATGTACATTGGAAGTGGTGTAGGACCCCCGATATGGGGACCCCCACTCCAGTTCAGGGACAGGGTGCACCGATGAACACACAAGAATCCTTCTTGATGCAATACACACGAGGCTTTATTGGCAGAGCTTTGGGCCGACTCGTACCTCACACAGGAGGCAGGGGAGTCGACCCCGAGTCTCAAGAGCTAGGAGTTTTTATGGAGAAAAAGGGATAGGGGTGCGAGGAATTTCAACAAAGGTATGGGATTGGCTCATTTAAACATTAACAGAAAGATTACATGTCAGCAAAAGGGCATCAGGACTTTGTTCCTGTGGGCTGGGGGCTTATCTTTGTTCACATAACAACCAGTTGATGTATGACTTTACCCAGCATCAAGGGGCAATAGACAGAGGGGAGGTTCCGGCCAGATGGTGTTGACTCAGACAAGATAGCCCTGCTTGTGCCCTTGCATTCCTTTTCATCTTTACGGTCAAGCTGTTCTTAGGAATGTCTTAACAACAGCCCTGCCCTGGCATGCATGCCTGGGCCTGTTCTGCTTTGTTCTCGGCCCCAAGCCATGGGATTTAGACATAGACAACTTTTTTTACATGAATCACAAGTTACAAAATCTCATTTTCCTTCAGTGGTAGTCAAGATTTTAATAGGATTATGCAGAAATTTCCTTGTAGATTCAGCTCCCATATTGCCACCAATCTTGTAGGAAACACCTACTTAACAGCTTTTTTTAATGCACTATTAAGGAATATATACAGTTATATGAAAATACTGGTGCATTATTATTTTCTATGAAAAAACACTATGTGAATGGAAGGCTGAGACAGGAAGATTGTTGCTACTTCAAAAATAGCCTGTGCTAGGGAGTAACTTCCGCCCCAATCAAAAGAAAAACTAGAGATATATATGAAGCCAGATGCAGTCAGCCTGGTTGTGGCTAACTCAGTCTTGTCATTCCCACCTCTGATTTGTAGCTGAATCAAATAATTGATTTGCCTTTTCTTTTTTATTTATTTATTTATTTTTTGTTTTGGTTTTTCGAGACAGGGTTTCTCTGTGTAGCCATGGCTGTCCTGGAACTCACTTTGTAGACCAGGCAGGTCTTAAACTCAGAAATCTGCCTGCCTCTGCCTCCCAAGTGCTGGGATTAAAGGCGTGTGCCACAACACCCAGCTCTTTTTAAATTTTTTTAATGTGTTAAGAAATATTAATGTAGGGGCTGTGAGATGGCTCAGGGGTTAAGAGTGCCGACTACTCTTCCAAAGGTCCTGAGTTCAAATCCCAGCAACCACATGGTGGTTCACAACCATCCGTAACGAAATCAGATGCCTCTTCTGGAGTGTCTAAGACAGCTACAGTGTACTTACATATAATAAATAAATAGATATTTAAAAAATATTAATGTTATTTACCAAATTTTCACAGATGAATATTTATTCTATAAAAACTTTACAGATTATAAAGTTCATATGAATTTCAAGGTACTGAACAAAAGAGTAGGTCCCAGAGATACAAAAGTACTGTACCAATCCATCCAAGGTAAAGAGAGATTTACACACTGCACAGCACTCCACATGGCCGGCAAGGTGTCAATTCTGAGTATAAACTTCAAAACTGTTCAAAAATAAGGTTTTGATTTTGTTTCAGTCTTCATACATTCAATTTGATTGAAAGCCTACAAGCCTTAGTTGTAATAGGGGTCTGTAGTTAGTCCACACACCATGGGGTACTCATTAACACAAAACCATGAGCAGTACATGGCAGACATAAAAATAGAGACCATGGAAAATAAATGTCAAATATAAGGTAGTTCTTTCCTATTTTGAAAGGAGTTTATGTACTTCATAGTATGCTAAGGGAATTGTAAATTAAATAAAATATATTCTAAGTGAGCCTAAAAATTATACTTTATAAACATAAAAAATGCTTTTGTTGTAATACATTATTCACATCTGCAGATAGACAAATAAAACTGTCCAAAGTAGTATTTCTTACCCAGCCACAAGAAGTACTTATATATTTATTTTTCAAAAGGTCAGAAAAACTATTAAAATATTTAAATCCACTAATGCTAATTCATAACTTAGCAAGTAACACTCAAGCTGTGGACTGACTCACAGACACTGGACTCTTTCCTCCAGAGACAACTGGGTTCCTCGCGGTGGCTGGGTAAGAACAGGACATTAAAAAAGGTAGAGTTGGTGGGCATCTCAGCACAAACCCATAGCCATGTGGGATTTCCTACAAGGTTGGTCGTAATTTTGATCAGAACTGTTTTCAGCATTGAGGTACTTGGTCTTCCTTTCCCCCCTAGAGGCATGAACATGTTTCAAATGTTTCTACATGTTTCAGTAGAGGGAGAAGGCCAAGGCTGGCTCGTATTCTTTAGGGTCCATGATTTAGATTTAAAAAAACAAAAAGGAGTAAAGCAGACATTATTCCAAACTCTTAAGTCATGATTTGAATCAAGGATCTGTCCTTGTGTGCTGCAATATGAAAATGGAGCTGGAGCAGGCCAATGAGAGAGAATATGACGTGATGAAGAAGATCTAAGGCTCGGCCCGGTGCATGGACTCCATGTTAAAGAAATCGATGAATTTTGATTGGCAGGCTGAGCAGGACACCAGTGACTCCCACTTGCTACAGTCATTCTCAACAGTAGTTTGCGCTTAGAGACAGAACTAGAAACATCCAAGCTATTTATTGCAGTGGAGTTTTTAAGTATTGTAACTTTAAAATAACTACAAAGCTTCTTTGTCTAAGTGTCTTTATTTTATACGCATGTATACACAAGTATAAAAATGTAATTGAGCACTGCTCTTGGAAGCTCTAATTTTCTTGTAAGCTAGTTGTAGATGTTTTTCTTCTTCTTCTTTTTTTTTTTTTTTTTTTTGGTTTTTCGAGACAGGGTTTCTCTGTATAGCCCTGGCTGTCCTGGAACTTACTTTGTAGACCAGGCTGGCCTCAAACTCAGAAATCTGCCTGCCTCTGCCTCCTGAGTGCTGGGATTAAAGGCATGCGCCACCACGCCCACCCCTGTGTTTGTTTTTAAAAGGAATTATATTTTGATTTTTGGTAACAGAAGAGTTTAACTTGTCATTTCTTTTCCCCAAGGTTTGAGTCATTGGCCAACAGGTCAATTGGGACCTAACAATTTTAAGTTAATGCCGAATTAGGAGCCTTTTTGACTTAGCATCATATTCTGTAAGGTGGGGTAATGAACATTGTATTTTTCTTCTGTAACTGCTTCCTGTTGGCATTAGGACATTGTCAAAGAGGCCCAAGAAAGATGAAATGCTAGACAAAGGCTGAGGAATGGGGCATTTATTAGAAGCATCTGATTAGGTGATCCATCTGAAAGACAGGGA
This sequence comes from Mus musculus, assembly GCF_000001635.26. NCBI lineage: Eukaryota > Metazoa > Chordata > Mammalia > Rodentia > Muridae > Mus > Mus musculus. The sequence goes on from NC_000072.6 coordinate 149,287,105, forward strand.
AACTCATATTGATTGTGCTGGTTAATCATCAGCTTTCAGTAATCAGCATTCAGCAGTTTGCATTTCTCAGGTGGTCTCTGGATATTAGCCAGGTGAAAATCTAAATAAATATAAACTAGGGTCAGAAGTTAAATTTTGTCTAATAATTGGCAAAGGTAAAAAAAACTCTAAGACCAAGGGAAAAATCTCACTCTCAAGAATAAGACACACCCATTTGAAATCCATCTGGTTTACTGTACATAGATCCAAACCCTAGGACTTCTTTTTTTTTTTTTTTTTTTTTTTTTTTTGATGTAAAAGCATGAGGTAGTAGTTTAATGACGGAGCTCCATGCCGACACATATCTCCCACAGGAGACAGTGGTTTCGACCCCGAGGCTTGGAAGCTAGGGGTATTTATAGAAAAGGGGTGGGGCTGGGGGAGGAATTGGCGCAGTTTCACATGATTGGTCCATTAAAACATCAACAGACTGTCAGAAGGGCGGGAGATAGGGAGGTACCAGGCCAGTCAGGACTTGTAACGAAGGGCCTGCCCGGGCATGTCCTGGCCTGTTCTGCTATGTTCTCAGCCCCAGGTTTTAAAGCTCACAAACAACTCTTTGGGCTATTTGACATAAATTACATGAATCACAGGTCTCAAGTTTTATTTCCTTTCATTCCCCTCTTCTTCTACTAAGTAATTCTAATCTTAGAATTTCAGAAGTATGTGGAGAATAGAAATCATATTTTTTTTTATAAGAACAAAAACAGAATAAGAAGGGATAGTGAACAGAACTAGGCAGGGACCCTTCTAGTGAGGCTTGAGGGTCTGGGCATGATGTAGGTGTACGTGGATCAGATCTCTGGCAAGAAACCAAGGTTATTTGGCATAATCAGATCCAAACTTTCCCACCATAACAAGTACTGGATACACCATCACACCAGAAAATCAAGACACGGATCTAAAGTCACTTCTTATGATGATGATGGAAGACCTTAAGAAGGAAATACAGGAAAACACAGGTAAACAGCTAGAAGCTGCCGCAGTCTCCGACCTGTGGAAACACGAATGACACAGACAACAAGAGGGGTTCACACAGCTTCCGCTTTACTTGCAGCTCCTTTTACTTAGGGCAGGGGCTATATTTATACAGTAGTGGCAACTGATCTCATCTCGCTCCACAACAACTCATCCAACCAGAATCACACATGCTCCAGGCACGAGCTCAGGTCGGTCACAGATAGGATCACAGATCCAGACCACGAGGAATAATCTAACTTGGCAGGCAGCTTACGCATGCAGTTTCACTGCGCATGTTCGGGCAAGGCAGTAAACATGTGGGTTTCATGGGGCCTGGCAATGGGCCAGGGCACCATCTTGGCACATGTGGCCACACCCGCTTCCCGCAGAAGCCTTTAAAGAGGAAACACAAAAAATGCCTTAGAGAGTTATAGGAAAACAGTACCAAACAAGACATGGAAGTGAACAAAACCATGCAGGATTTAAAAAGGGAAATAGAAACAATAAAGAAAACCCAAAGGGAGACAACTCTGGAGATAGAAACCCTAGGAAAAAAATCAGGAACCATAGATGCAAAAATCAGCAATAGAATACAAGAGATGGAAGAGAGAATTTCAGGTGCAGAAGATTCCATAGGGAACATGGACACAACAATCAAAGAAAATGCAAAATGCAAAAAGATCCTAACTCAAAACATCCAAGAAAGCCAGGACACAATGAGAAGACCAAACCTGGAGATAACAGGACTAGATGAGAATGAAGATTTTCAACTTAAAGGGCCAGCAAACATCTTCAACAAAATTATAGAAGAAAACTTCCCAAACCTAAAGAAAGATGCCCATGAACATACAAGAAGCCTACAGAACTCCAAATAGACTGGACCAGAAAAGAAATTCCTCCCGACACATAATAATCAGAACAACAAATGCACTAAATAAAGACAAAATATTAAAAGCAGCAAGGGAAAAAGGTCAAGTAACATATAAAGGCAGGCCTATTAGAATTACTCCAGACTTCTCACCAGATACTATGAAAGCCAGAAGATCCTGGACAGATGTTATACAGACACTAAGAGAACACAAATGCCAGCCCAGGCTGCCATACCCAGGCAAACTCTCAATTACCATAGATGGAGAAAACAGAGTATTCCATGACAAAACCAAATTCACACAATATCTTTCCACGAATCCAGCCCTTCAAAGGATAATAACAGAAAAAAACCAATACAAGGATGGAAACTATGCCCTAGAAAAAGCAAGAAAATAATCCTTCAACAAACCTAAAATAAGACTGCCACAAGAAAAGAATGCCAACTCTAACAACAAAAATAATGGGAAGCAACAATTACTTTTCCTTAATATCCCTTAATATTAATGCACTCAATTCCCCAATAAAAAGTCATAGACTAACAGACTGGCTACACAAACAGGACCCAACATTTTGCTGCTTACAGGAAACCCATCTCAGGAAAAAAGACATACACTACCTCAGAGTGAAAGGCTGGAAAACAATTTTCCAAGCAAACAGTCTGAAGAAACAAGCTGAAGTATCCATTCTAATATCGAATAAAATGGACTTCCAACCCAAAGTTATCAAAAAAGACAAGGAGGGGCACTTCATACTCATCAAAGGTAAAATCTTCCAAGAGGAACTCTCAATTCTGAATATCTATGCTCCAAATGCAAGGGCAGCCACGTTCATTAAAGAAACTTTAGTAAAGCTCAAAGCATACACTGCACCTCACACAATAATAGTGGGAGACTTCAACACCCCACTTTCACCAATAGACAGATCGTGGAAACAGAAACTAAACAGAGACACAGTGAAACTAGCAGAAGTTATAAAACAAATGGATTTAACAGATATCTACAGAACATTTTATCCTAAAACAAAAGGATATACCTTCTTCTCAGCACCTCATGGTACCTTCTCCAAAACTGACCATATAATTGGTCACAAGACAGTCCTCAACAGATACAAAAATATTGAAATTGTCCCAAGGATCCTATCAGATCACCATGGACTAAGGGTGATCTTCAATAACAACATAAATAATAGAAAGCCAACATTCATGTGGAAACTGAACAACACTCTCCTCAATGATATCTTGGTCAAGGAAGGAATAAAGAAAGAAATTAAAGACTTTTTAGAGTTCAGTGAAAATGAAGCCACAACATACCCAAACTTATGGGACACAATGAAAGCATTTCTAAGAAGAAAACTCATAGCTCTGAGTGCCTTCAAAAAGAAACTAGAGAGAGCACACACTAGCAGCTTGACAGCACACCTAAAAGCTCTAGAACAAAAGAAAGCAAATTCACCCAAGAGGAATAGACAGCAGGAAATAATAAAACTCGGGCAAAATCAACCAAGTGGAAACAAGAAGAACTATTCAAAGAATCAACCAAACGAGGAGCTGGTTCTTTGAGAAAATTGACAAGAAAGACAAACCCTTAGCCAGATTTATGAGAGAGCACAGGGACAGCATCCTAATTAACAAAATCATAAATGAAAAGGGAGACATAACAACAGATCCTGAAGAAATCCAAAACACCATCAGATCCTTCTACAAAAGGCTATACTCAACAAAACAGGAAAACCTGGATGAAATGGACAAATTTCTAAACAAATACCAGGTACCAAAGTTAAATCAGGATCAGATTAATGACCTAAACAGTCCTATATCCCCTGAAGAAATAGAAGTAGTCATCAATAGTCTCCCAACCAAAAAAAGCCCAGGACCAGATGGGTTTAGTGCAGAGTTCTATCAGACCTTCAAAGAAGATCTAATTCCAGTTCTTCTCAAACTATTCCACAAAATAGAAACAGAAAGTACTCTACCCAATTCATTCTATGAAGCCACAATTACTCTGATACCTAAACCACAGAAAGACCAACACAGATAGAGAACTCCAGACCAATTTCCCTTATGAATATCAATGCAAAAATACTCAATAAAATTCTCGCTAACCGAATCCAAGAACACATCAAAACAATCATCCATCCTGACCAAGTAGGTCTCATTCCAGAGATGCAGGGATGGCTTAATATACAGAAAGCCATCAACGAAATCCACTATATGAACAAACTCAAAGACAAAAACCACATGGTCATCTCATTAAATGCTGAGAAATCATTTGACAAAATTCAACACCCATTCATGATAAAAGTCTTGGAAAGATCATGAATTCAAGCCCCATACCTAAACACGATAAAAGCAATCTACAGCAAACCAGTAGCCAACATCAAACTAAATGGAGAGAAACTTGAAGCAATCCCACTAAAATCAGGGACTAGACAAGGCTGCCCACTTTCTCCCTACCTATTCAATATAGTACTTGAAGTCATAGCCAGAGCAATTCGACAGTAAAAGGAGATCAAGGGGCTACAAATTGGAAAGGAAGAAGTCAAAATATCACTATTTGCAGATGATATGGTAGTATATATAAGTGACCCTAAAAATTCCACCAGAGAACTCCTAAAGCTGATAAACAGCTTCAGTGAAGTACCTGGATATAAAATTAACTCAAAAAAGTCAATGGCCTTTCTCTACACAAAGAATAAACAGGCTGAGAAAGAAATTAGGGAAACAACACCCTTCACAATAGTCACAAATAATATAAAATACCTTGGTGTGACTCTAACTAATAAAGTGAAAGACCTGTATTATAAGAACTTCAAAGTTCTGAAGAAAGAAATCAAAGAAGATCTCAGAAGATGGAAAGATCTCCCATGCTCATGGATTGGCAGGATCAATATAGTAAAAATGGCTATCTTGCCAAAAGCAATCTACAGATTCAATGCAATCCCCATCAAAATTCCAACTCAATTCTTCAACGAATTAGAAAAGGCAATTTGCAAATTCATCTGGAATAACAAAAAACCTAGGATAGCAAAAACTCTTCTCAAGGATAAAAGAACCTCTGGTGGAATCACCATGCCTGACCTAAAGCTGTACTACAGAGCAATTGTGATAAAAACTGCATGGTACTGGTATAGCAACAGACAAGTAGACCAATGGAATAGAATTGAAGATCCAGAAATGAACCCACACACCTATGGTCACTTGATCTTTGGCAAGGGAGCTAAAACCATCCAGTAGAAAAAAGACAGCATTTTCAACAAATGGTGTTGGCACAACTGGCAGTTATCATATAGAAGAATTCGAATAGATCCAGTCTTATCTCTTGTACTAAGGTCAAAACTAAGTGGATCAAGGAACTCCACATAAAAATCAGAGACGCTGAAACTTATAGAGGAGAAAGTGGGGAAAAGCCTCGAAGACATGGGCACAGGGGAAAAATTCCTGAATAGAACAGCAATGGTTTGTCCTGTAAGATCGAGAATCGACAAATGGGACCTCATAAAATTGCAAAGCTTCTGTAAGGCAAAAGACACTATCAATAAGACAAAAGGCCACCAACAGATTGGGAAAGGATCTTTACCAACCCTAAATCAGACAGGGGACTAATATCCAATATATATAAAGAACTCAAGAAGGTGAACTCCAGCAAATCAAATAACCCCATTAAAAAATGGGGCTCAGAGCTAAACAAAGAATTCTCACCTGAGGAATACCGAATAGCTGAGAAGCACCTGAAAAAATGTTCAACATCCTTAATCATCAGAGAAATTCAAATCAAAACAACCCTGAGATTCCATCTCACACCAGTCAGAATGGCTAAGATAAAAAATTCAGGTCACAACAGATGCCGGCGAGGATGTAGAGAAAGAGGTACACTCCTCCATTGTTGGTGGGATTGCAAGCTTGTACAACCACTCTGGAAATCAGTCTGGCGGTTCCTCAGAAAATTGGACATAGTACTAACGGAGGATCCTGAAATACCTCTCCTGAGCATATATCCAAATGTTCCAGCTGGTAATAAGGACACATGCTTCACTATGTTCATAGCAGCCTTATTTATAGTAGCCAGAAGCTGGAAAGAACCCAGACGCCCCTCAACAGAGGAATGTGGTACATTTACACAATGGAGTACTACTCAGCTATTAAAAAGAATGAATTTATGAAATTCCTTGGCAAATGGATGGACCTGGAGGGTATCATCCTGAGTGAGGTAACCCAATCACAAAAGAACTCACATGATATGTACTCACTGATAAGTGGATATTAACCCAGAAACTTAGAATGCCCAAGTTACAAGTTGCAAAACACATGAAACGCAAGAAGAACGAAGACCAAAGTGTGGTCACTTTGCCCCTTCTTAGAATTGGGAACAAAACACTCACGGAAGGAGTTACAGAGACAAAGTTTGGAGCTGAGACAAAAGGATGGACCATCTAGAGACTGCCGCACCCGGGGATTCATCCCATAATCAGCCTCCAAACCCAGACACCATCGCATACGCCAGCAAGATTTTGCTGAAAGCACCCTGATACAGCTCTCTGTTGTGTGGCTATGCCAGTGCCTGGCAAACACAGAAGTGGATGCTCACAGTCAGCTATTGGATGGAACACAGGGCCCCCAATGGAGGAGCTAGAGAAAGTACTCAAGGAACTAAATGGATCTGCAACACTATGGTGGAAGAATAATATGAACTAACCAGTACTTCCTGGAGTTCATGTCTCTAGCTGCATATGTAGCAGAAGATGGCCTAGTCGACCATTTTTGGGAAGAGAGGCCCCTTGGTATTGCAAACTTTATATGCCCGAGTACAGGGGAATGCCAGGGCCAAGAAGTGGGAGTGGGTGGCTAGTTGAGTGGGGGGCGGAGGCAGGGGGACTTTTGGGATTGCATTTGAAATGTAAATGGAGAAAATACCTAATTTAATATATATATAAAGAAGCGGTCTTCATCAGAGACCTGAAAGCTTCTCTCAGGGAAAGGGTAGTTAAGAGTTAAGAAGAAAGATTTGATAAAATTTTTTATTTATATAGATCAGACATGCCCCTGGTTTGTCATTGATTGGCCAGAGATCCACTATAAAAAATGGCAAAGATTAGGTAGAGAATTAAATGAAAAATTGATCAGTCAGTGCCCCATGCTGTCTCTGCAACTGTTTTCTCTTACTGGGGACTCATTCATGATGTAGTGGAAGGCGCAACTGAAGATCCTGATAAACAGCAACTTTTGTAGGTCACTGAATATATTGTCTCTGTCCCTTGTCTCAGGCGGCCTCAGTGACCTCTCTTTCCTCCAAAAGGAATCCTTCAAAACCTTTCTTAGTCATTATAGACATATCTGAGGCCCCGGCACCCAATCCCTCAGCTTCTCTTTAACCTCCCCTCCCGATGGGCCCATCCCCTTCTGATATGCCATTAACTAATCCGGTCTTTAGGAGACCCCCAGTCAAAGAGCCCTTAGATCCGGGGGACACGGCCACTTTAGAGGAAGAGGTGTCTCATTACCATAATCCCGACTGGCCACCATCTGTTTCAGCCCCTTCACATGTCCCCCCTCCCTATGTGCCACAAATTTGCACACCCACCTTTCTGCCTCCATCCTTGCCTGACACAATTTGTGGGGAACACATATAGAGTCAACTTTGGCTGACTTCTTGCTTATGATTAATCATGAATAAGTCTGCTGACATCTCTGTTTTTAGGTAAAGCATGTGTTATATCCTGCCAAGTTCCTCCACTTATGCATATATCCTTGAGAGACTGTCCAAGTCTCAAGGAAATGGCCTTGGTCAAACATAGATACCTTGTACCATAAGCTTGCCATGTAAGCATTTGTGATCATTGTTTAAATTCCATGGAATTGGTCATGTTTTGTGTTGCTTGTCTTTAAAAGACACTGAGAGAACAAACTCAGAGCACAGTACTTACTGTTAGCCTTCCCAACTTCTAATTTCTCTGATTCTTCTTTCAAATCCTCACTCCCCCAGTTGTGGATTACCCATTGTCTAACTGGCAGGCTCAGGCACCAGTTGGTCCCCAGAACCTGTGCTAAAGATTGAATTACCTGAGAGATGAAGGCTGGTACATTGTCAGACCCAAGTCATGTGGGCAAACCATACTTAGGTATAATGTCTTCCAGAAGCATCTTTGCTATTATACTGGCAGTCTCCTTCGTTGTAGGGTAGGCTTCTACCAATTCTGGAAAGGTATTTATAAAAACTAGCAGATATTTTGTAACCATATATGCCTGGTTTTACCTCTGTGTAGTCTATTTCCCAGTTGGCTCCTGGTGGTTGGCTTCTGATTCTGGTTTCTGAAATTTTGATTGGTGTCAGAGGGGTTCATTGGCCTGACAGGTAGGGAAATTTGAGATTACCTAGTCTATTAATTGACCCATATTAAATATTTTGTATCACACCTCTCAGAACATTTCCTTTAGTTTTTAGTGACCCAGGTGTAACACTTGATGAATCTGATAGGTGGGTTGTTTAGCAAACTCCTAGGTAAGTTGGGACAGCCCTTTGCAGTGTGTAGCCATCTATTTCAATCCCTTGACATTTGGCCTGATCCTACTTGTCCTCTGCAGTATATTCAGGGATTGCTGGGAGAACTGTGGATGGTAACGCTACCAGAATGTTGGCAGTGAATGCTTGTTTGGCCTTCCATGCTACTTTATCAGCTTGTCTGTTCCCTTGAGCTTTATTTGATATTCTTTTTTGATGCCCAGAGAAATAGATTATGGCCACTTTGAAATTAGGCCATAATGTCTCCAGTAAAGCAAGTATTTCTTCCTTATTTTTGATGATCTTTTCTTCAGCAGTCGATAATCTTCTCTCTTGTTATATGGGCCCATGTACATGGGCAAAGCTATATCTGTTGTCAGTTTAAATGCTGGTTATAGTCCCCTCTGCCAATTTCAAAGCCTAAGTTAAAGCTGTCAACTCAGCCTTTTTGGCTGATATTTCTGGCAGCACAGCAGTTGTCCAAACAACAGAATCCCAATCCACCACCTCTCCTGCATACTTGGTTCTGTTCTTGATGAAGCTACTCCCATTGGTGAAGTAGTTGCTCTTCTGTATCTGGCTTTGGTTTAAAAAGCATGAACATTTTTCCTCCATTCAGAGATCTGAACATACAGATTGAATGGAGATATTTTAGCATGATGAGAAGCACATTTTTGTCTATGTCTCGAAGACAGAGGAAATTTAAAATCTTGAGCTTGTGACAGAAATAGTAGCGTGTTATCAGTTTAACATAATTCCATTGATATGGCAGGATTTTCCCTGTCCAATTAATTTAAATATTAGTCCAGCAGGAGGCCTATGACTGGACAGGGAAAAGGGAGGCAGAGCTAAGACAGAGAGATGGAGCCGGAGGAGACCAGAAGGAGGAGGAAGAAAGTTGGAGCAAAAGGGGGATGATTCAGATTCCACGTGGCTGTAAATAGCCACAGGTAGCTATAAATATCATAAAGGACAGAATAATTGGAATAACTTGTCTATTCTAGGTGGGCAGCTTGTATCATTGTCTATTGGCTCTGAAATTATTGTGTGGTAATCTTGTGAATTGAGAATTTATAGCCGGGTGTGGTGGTGCACGCCTTTAATCCCAGTACTTGGGAGGCAGAGGCTGGCGAATTTCTGAGTTCAAGGCCGGCCTGGTCTACAAAGTGAGTTCCAGGACAGCCAGGGCTATTCAGAGAAACCCTATCTCAAAATAAATAAATAAATAAAAATTAAAATTAAGAGAGAGAGAGAGAGAGAGAGAATTTATTGATATGTAAATTTGACTGATTAATTATAAGCTTCTAGAGTTTTAATTTACTGGGTTAAGGGGTGTGGGAAGCCATTGCAGAGTGGCAGTTACAGATTGGCAGTTACAGAGTGGCAGTTACAGAGTGGCAGTTGGCTACTGCTGGCCACCACACATACATAGGCAGTAAAGGCTCTTTTGCCAAGATGAGGTTTTGAGAATTGACCAAAGTTAACCAATCAGATGAGAGACAAGTTAACCAATCAGATGAGAGAGAAGTTAACCAATCAGATGAGAGACAAGTTAACCAATCTGATGAGAGAGAATGCCTCTCCTAGGCCTATATAAGCAGCACCAGTTCTGGGCTTGGGGTCACTTCGCCTCTGCAATCAAGCTCTCCCAATAAACGTGTGCGGAAGGATCCTGTTCCAGCCAGTCGAGTGAGCACAAGAAAGGGGAACTGTGACAACTAGCCACTGGAGGTAAATGGCTGAGAAGGTACAGGTAGCACTGAGACGGGCAACCCTCAGCTGGGAGGACCACGATCAGTTGCTGCTGGGGCTATATAAAGACAATGGTGGCAAGACTGCCACCAGGCAGAGACTAGCTGGGTGTAGAGTGGGAACTTGCCTTTCTTTTTAATATTTTCCACAACACATTGGTCAATATTAAAACTCCAAACCTTCAAAATAGCAGGGTAAGAAATCTGAAACATTTTTCTTACCTTAGATTGCTTTCTTATACCTTTATAACCTGCATTTACATACCTTCAAACACCAAGGTTCATATCCTCAGACACTTTTTTCAGACCTTAAGAACTTACTTAAGCTCACACATTTTTCATCTAACCATTTGCCAGAGATATGAGTAGCTATTACTGAGAGCAGTCATTGCAAAGTAAATTCCTTTAAATCCTTTTGTTTTGTTTTTCCCTTTGTTCTCTATCATAGTCAGGTGGCCCTCCAAATGCAGGACAGATTTTGGAGAAAACCTTTAAACAAATATGTTTGGGTCTAGAGGAGAGGGGGCTGTAACCCAACTCCAGAACCAGCTTCCAAATAGAAAGGAACAGCATAAACCAACCTTAATATTATTTATACTCAAAGACATTTGAATTCTTGCTAAATATAATCCAGAATCCAGTAACCAGAAAGCCCAGAGATAAATTCTGAATACTGGCCATCAAAGCAGCCAAAGCAGGTGGCATTGGCATTAATGGTAGTGACTGGTCCAGCAGCATCAGACAAAGCAGAAACAAAACCAATAAACAGAGAACCCAGAAAGCTCACACACCCAGAAACCAAACATGTGATGGCTACCATCATTTATACATTCAACTGAGTTTGACCCATTTCCATCTCGAGTCCCATGTTTGCCACAAGAAAACACAACTTATGTCCAGAAAACAAGGGCACATCAGAAATCACAGACCCATCTCCACACCCAAAACAGACAGATAAAATTTTCCAAACAACAAGAGCCAGGTGGGTGGGAGACATATCACCATTTTGCTTTCGATAAGAGTAAAAGGGTTTTGTAGTTGGATAAGATGGGATGACATTTGGTCACAGAGGGCTTTTGAGTGCTCCATACTCAGGGATGTACTTGGGAGGTTGGTGTAGTAGCTATTCCTGGTTGTCAACTTGACTATATCTGAAATGAACTACAATCCAGAATTGGAAGGCTCACCAGTGATCCTAATCTGGAGGCTGGGGGATACAAGTTTCAGACCTGGATCTTGGTATGGAGATCTTGAGGCATAGTTGCTATGAATTACAGAAGATTAAGTCAGGGAGATCTCTGAGTTCGAGGCCATCTAGGATTAAAGGTGTGGTGGCACACACCTTTAATCTGGGCTACACCTTCTGCTGGAGACGTAAATAAGGACATTGAAAGAAGACTCTCCTTGGCCTGCTTGCTACTGACCATTTTTGGGAGTTGGACTGCAGACTCTAAGTCATCAATAAATTCCTTTACTATATAGAGACTATCCATAAGTTCTGTGACTCTAGAGAACAGTTGGCAAGGAAAAAGATATGTCAGATTGTGTGATTTGGAGGAAAAAAAGGAAGGGAATGGCTGCTGATCCTGAGGTCAAGCTGATGGGGAAAGTAAAACAAATAAAGGCTCCTGCTTTGGCCTGGAGGTCCATCCCCAGCAAGATGATGGTACAGGTTCGTACCACTAGGAAGAAGTAAGTAAGAGAGATACCCTTAAAGAAACAAATAAGTGGTAGAGTTTGGTAAAGTTGATAGGGATGTCTTTACCATATGTCCTTACATACATCCTTATACAACATAGGAGGGGTAGGTCCATAAAACTCCACAAGGACTGAGTAGGTAGCCCCCCAGAAGGACAGAGGTGGGTTGCCCTGATTCTGTTATAACTACCCAGATCTCTCTGTCAGAGATAATGATGTTTGGGCAAGGGAGCCTATGTCCTCTCAGTTACCCATGGCCATGCCTAAGAGGGTAGCTAGAGGGCAATCTGGGCTCCTGGGCCTGGTATGCCTACACTGTGAGTGGCATGGGGGCAGTCAACGTCCAATGTCCCTCTTGATGTCATTTTAGACATTATGGTGGTCTGAATGAAAATAACCCCATAGACTCACAGAAGTGGCATTATTAGAGGTGTGGCCTTGGAGTAGATGTGACCTTGTTAGAGGGAATGTGTTACTGGGGGTGGATTTTGAGGTTTCAGATGTTCAGTCACTCTCATTTCTCAGCTACCTTTCTAGCACCATATCTGCCTACATGCCATCATGTGTCACACCATGATAATTGACAAAACTTCTTAACTAAAAGCCAGCCACAAACAATTACATATTTCTTTATAAAAGTTGTATGGTCATGGTGTCTCTTCACAGCAATTGAAACCCTAAGTAAGAAAGACATAGTAAAGGTGGTTTGTAAAAGTAACTTTTATTCACTAAATGTAATGGTCTTAGAGGCTTACTGCTGAATAAGCTCATCCTTTCAAGCTCTTTCCGAACTTTGGCTGACTGTTTAACTCAACTGTTCTGGCTCAAACTTTTCTCCATGCTGACAGATTCAAACTGGCATCAGTCAGCTTCTGACTGAATTGCTATGCTTGGCCTCAAACTAACTCTAGCAATTTGTTCTAATCTTCTGGCTCCTTCTCATTCTCTGACTCATTCTGTCTTCACCTGTGTCTAGCTTGTTCTTTCTGCAACCTGTCTCTATAAAACTGTTCTGGTAAAAACTGCCTTTGAACTCCATGAACTGAATTGCCACCAACTCAACTCCACTGCACTACCTCTCAGCTGAATTCCAACTGACTGATTCAACTGACAAACTGACTTCAACTCCACTGCTCCTCCCTGTACTCTCTTAAGTAGCCTCCCTTTCCTGTGCTGTTCTTGTGAAAGTTGAGTATATCTTATTCTGTCAAAGCGTTCTCTGATTTGTCACCTTATCTGTCCCTCAACTAGACAACATTGTTTGGGGGAAGGTGTGTACTAAGGGCATGTCTGTATTCAAACCAGAGGGATTCAAGGTGTGTGGCATGTGTGCATTCCAGCCAGAGCACGCAGACCTAGAAAATCTTTGAAAGTGGTCAGAGCAGCCATGTTGCTGGATTAAAATTCCTCTACAGTGGTTTAAAGGGGCTCAGGCCTGCCTGAGTGCAGTAACTGGGCCCAAGGTCCTCCAGCTTTGGGGGGCAAGAGAGCCTGGGCAGTTGCTATAGCCAGTTGAAAGGCCTTAGCCAACATCAGGGATTTTTGTTTGGTGGCTTTTTTAGTCTCTCCCATGGTACACCTTAAAGGCCACCTCTTTCAGCCTTCTTTTTCATTTAAGTTTGGCTCTAATGTCGGGGAAACTCTGGGAGAAGTAGGTCATGAGGTATTGTTTTCCATCAGGGTTCTTGGGATCCAGATTGCTATTGTTGGGGTTCAAGAAATGCCCCATAAACTACTCAGATACTGATGTCACTTAAACAGAGATAGTTTATTGAAAGCATACCTGGAAATGATTGGTCATGAGTTTCCTTTACTATGAAGAACACGATAACCAAGGCAACTTTTATAAAGGACAACTTTTTTTTTTTTTTTCTTTTTTTGGTTTTTCGAGACAGGGTTTCTCTGTGTAGCCCTGGCTGTCCTGGCACTCACTTTGTAGACCAGGCTGGCCTCGAACTCAGAAATCCACCTGCCTCTGCCTCCCGAGTGATGGGATTAAAGGCGTGCACCACCACGCCCGGCTTAAAGGACAACTTTTAATTGGGGCTGGTTTATAGGTTCAGAGGTTCAGTCCATTATCATCATGGCAGGAAGCCTGGCAGCATCCAGGCAGGCATTGTGCTGGAGGAACTGAAGGTTCTACATCTTGTTCTTAAGGTAAAGAGGAAAAGACTTGCTTCCAGGCAGCCAGGAGGAGGGTCTCAAAGCCTACTCCACCGTGACACACTTCCTCCAACAAGGCCACATCTACTTCAACAAGCTCACATCTCCTAATAATGCCCCTCAATGGGCCAAACATATTCAAACCACCACAGAGTGGTCACAGGAACTGAAACTACAACCCTACGCCAGAATACTACTTATCTTTTAAGCCTGAAATCTACAAACTTCTGTGTCAAATTATCCTACCAATCAGGATTTAGGGATAGGAGACTTAGGGACATGTCATTGTGGTACACTTATCCTGCTCCCATTGGTTGGGTTATTCAATTGTGGCAGGGCAACTTGCCTCGAATTCATGTCTCAACTTGCCAAACAGGATGTCAGTTTCCCAGGGAGGTCTTAAGACTTAAACTTTACTGTGATTGGTTCTTGTCTTAGTCAGGGTTTCTATTCCTGCACAAACATCATGACCAAGAAGCAAGTTGGGGAGGAAAGGGTTTATTTGGTTTACAATTCCATACTGCTGTTCATCACCAAAGGAAGTCAGGACTGGAACTCACGCAGGTCAGGAAGCAGGAGCTGATGCAGAGGCCATGGAGGGATGTTCCTTACTGGCTTGCTTCCCCTGGCTTGCTTAGCCTGCTCTCTTATAGAGCCTAAGACTACCAGTCCAGGGATGGTCCCACCCATAAGGGGCCTTTCCCCCTTGATCACTAATTGAGAAAACGCCTTACAGTTGGATCTCATGGAGGTATTTCCTCAACCGAAGCTTCTTTTTCTGTGATAACTCCATCTGTGTCAAGTTGACACAAAACTAGCCAGTACAAGTGACCCCTTGTCAATTTGACACACAAACACATCACTAGTAAGCCTCAACCCTTAATTTCTTATTCATCCCCAAGATCCAAACAACTTTAAAAGTCCCACAGTCTTTACATATTAAAAGTCAATCCCTTTAGAATGTCCAATATCTTTTAAAATCCAAAGTCTTGTTAGAATTAAAAGTCTCTTAACTGTAGGATCCACTAAAATAGTTTCTTCCTTCAAGAGGGAAAATATCAGGGCACAGTCACAATCAAAAGCAAAAATCAATCTCCAACCATCCAACGTCTGGGATCCAACTCACGATCTTTTGGGCTCCTCCACAAGCTTGGGTCACTTCTCCAGCCATGCCCTTTGTAGAACACGAGTCATCCTCTAGGCTCCAGATGCCTGTACTCCACTGCTGCTGCTCTTGGTGGTCATCTCATGGTACTGGCATCTCCAAAACACTGCATGACCCCTTCAGTCCTGGGCCGTCAATTGCAACTGAGGCTGCACCTTCACCAATGGCCTTCCAAGGCCTCTCCCTGTGCTGAGCCTCAACTGCTCTGCATGACCCCTTCATGCCTTCAAAACCAGTACCACCTGGGTGACCCTTACTCATTACCAAGTCCTGCTGCAGCAGGAGTACAACCTTGTCTATCTCTGGAACACAGCCTCATTGTACTTTCAGAAAACACTTCCCTAAGATGTCACCTCAATGATGCTGGTCTCAATCACTGCTAATTTCTTAGCTCCAGCTAACCAGCATCAGTAGTCCCAGTAATGCAAAGTTTTTGCTTTAGTAGTTCTGGTATCTTGTTAATCACAGCTGATTCTTCAGCCCCAGCTAACCAGAACCACAGAATAATCAAACTCCAAAATAGCAATGGCCCTGAAAAGTCTTTAATTTTCCCTCTGAAATTTCACAAGCCAGGACTCCATCTTCTGCACTGTTCTCAACATTATCTTCCAAGCTCCTACACAACATCTGACCGAGCTCTTAACACCAAATGGATCTTCAAGCCCAAAGTTCCAAAATCCTTCCAAAGTCCTCCCCAAAACATGGTCAGGTTGTCACAGGAATACCCCACTTCTGGTACCAATTTGTCTTAGTCAGGGTTTCTATTCCTGCACAAACATCATGACCAAGAAGCAAGTTGGGGAGGAAAGGGTTTATTTGGTTTACACTTCCATACTGCTGTTCATTACCAAGGAAGTGAGGACTGGAACTCAAGCAGGTCAGGAAGCAGGAGCTGATGCAGAGGCCATGGAGGGATATTCTTTCCTGACTTGCTTCCCCTGGCTTGCTCAGCCTGCTCTCTCATAGAGCCCAAGACTACCAGTCCAGGGATGGTTCCACCCATAAGGGGCCTTTCCCCCTTGATCACTAATTGAAAAAATGCCTTACAGTTGGATCTCATGGAGGCATTTCCTCAACTGAAGCTCCTTTTTCTGTGATAACTCCAGCTGTGTCAAGTTGACACAAAACTAGCTGGCACAGTAGCCTACAGTAAAATAGGACAAGGGTTTGGGGCAGTTTCCAAGATCACCAAAGCATAGAACATAACAGAATGTACAATCAACTCAAGCATGAGAAAGTTTCCTAACAACATTACATAAGACAGTTTCCTCATAACAGCATAAGATGGCTGGCTGCAGACATAAGACAAAATGGCTACAGTAATAACAGATGGCAGCAGTTTCCCAGGCCTTAACAGCATATTAGAAAAGAGCCTTTATAAAAGGGCCTAGGGTTTTTATGATTTGTCCTGGAGGACTTCTTGTATTTTTTCATAATTTACTGTTTTAATCATAGCCTTAGGGAGACCAGCCAAGTGGAAAGTTATAAATTGATCCCTAATACCCATACTACCTCCCAGAGTATTGTAGGTCCTTCCAAGGGGACTAAGGGAGTGGTTCTGATATCTAGGTCAGGAATCTGTATGTGAAAATTGAAGGTCCTGTTCCCTGATTGGTTCAATAAAGATGCTAGCAATGAGCTGGGCTGAACAGGAGGGACTTCCAGTTTTCCTGCAGGCAGGCCAGCAGATGCAGGAAGCATTTGCTATGCTTCAGAGGAAAAAAAAGCCACCAGCCATGTGAGATCTAGGGTGGAGTGGCCATTAGGAACAAAACTAAAGCTGAGGGCAGATTTAGCGTGTTGAACTAGGAGTGAAAAGGGTGCAATATCCAAGGAAGGCTTAGAAGAACCCAGCCATTGAGCGAAAGCATATAAAAAATAAGCTAATGCATGTGTGACTTTCATCTGTGGATCTGAGGGAACCTGGGTGGAGCTTGTAGTGAGGTCAGCCCAGAGCTCAAAGCAGGTAGTAAAAAAAACTACATTCCAGGGCTGGCAAAATGGCTCAGCAGGTAAGAGAACTGACTGCTCTACTGAAGGTTCTGAGTTCAAATCCCAGCAACCACATGGTGGCTCAAAACCATCCCTAATGAGACCTGATGCCCTCTTCTGGTGTATCTGAAGTCAGCTACAGTGTACTTATTTATAATAATAAATCTTTGGTCTGGAGTGAGCGGGGCCAACCAGAGCAAACAGGGTTGATCAGGGTTAATTGGAGCAAGCAGAGGTCCTAAAAAAATTCAATTCCCAACAACTACATAAAGCTACAGTGTACTCATATACATAAAATAAAATAAAATAAAATAAATCTTAAAAAAAAACAAAAAAATACATTCTGGAGGGGTGGGGGAGGTGAACTGCCTCAGCCCTGATTGGGTGAACAGCATTAGTTTGATGAATTTCATTTGCATATGCCCTAGGCTGGTAGCTGGCTTGCCTTTGAAAAGAAAGTTGTTGGTGAGAATGGCTTAAATGTCATGGAAAATGAGGTTCTAAGATTGGATGATATATTGGAACAGTGTAAGATCACCACCTCTTCCCCCCCACCACCTTTTTTTAGAGAGAGAGAGAGGGGAGAGAGAGAGAGAGAGATCAGTAAGAAAATGCCTGTCCGCCGGGAGTGGTGGCGCACGCCTTTAATCCCAGCACTCGGGAGGCAGAGGCAGGCGGATTTCTGAGTTCGAGGCCAGCCTGGTCTACAAAGAGAGTTCCAGGACAGCCAGAGCTCTAAAGAGAAACCCTGTCTTGAAAAACCAAAAAAAAAAAAAAAAAGAAAAAAAAGAAAGTGCCTGTCCCAGCAACCTCCTGCAAAGGGAAAACTGAGGCTGGGTTAGGCCAGGTAGAGGGAGGCTGAGGGTGGAAGTAGCAGAAGGATTGAAGTTTGTCCGTGGGCTAAAAGTGGGTGCCAGAGAGCAATGATTAGGGTGGCCTGTGTCTGGAGAGGGAGGAGGGGCTGGAGGGAGAAAAGGAGCTGAGGGTTGAGGTCAAATATGATTGCAAAAGTGAATAATTTTGGGACCCTTCAGTTGGGTGCCAAGTAGAGAGGCTGGAGGTTTTCTAAGAGGTATCTCAAGGGGTAACAAGAAGGTATAGATGATACAATTCCCACAGCTGAAGGTGGTGTCGAAGCAGCTATAGGTGGTGGTGTCCTCAGGGAGGATCAAGTCATTCAGTGGGTTGTCACAGCACTCAACAGGGTCAAGTCTTAAGAGCCTGAGGAAACTCAGCACCTGGTACCAGGGCTTTTGATGGGGCCGGAAGTCTCTACAGAAGGCAATGAACTGAACTCAGGAAAGAGGTCTCATCCATGAGAAAATAACTGGGAGCAGGATCTCATAGTATCATGAAATCTATGGGGGCATAGAGAAGTTATGGGATTACAGGCAGTTCTTTAAGGGGAGGGAAGAGGGGTGGGGCATGAAAGGCTCACAATAATCCTATCAGGCCTAAGGAAGCTGTAGAATTTCATCTCTGAGGTTGTATATGTGTGTGTGGTAGTGGGGGAAGTGTCGGTTAAGAGGGTCAGCAGTAGTCATAAAGACCTTTGTTGGGGATATCCTTACTTCCAAGAGTACCAGAGGAATGCCAGACACTCAATGGTCATTTCCTCTGACTTAGGGGAAACTTACCAAATGACCCCTGGTGGATGAGGTGCTGACAGAGTGATAGGTGAGTCAAATGGTGCATCTTTCGTATGGTCTGAAGATGAGCGCGCAGGGTCCTAGGGTGGCTCACACCCTGAGAGGGAGCACAGGCACCAGGAGAGCCTATGACACCAATGTAAGGGCTTTTCTGGAACAAGAGCATCTTGGCAGTCCAAAGGCAATGAATACCACAAATTCACCCCATGGAACAAACCTCACACAAGAGATTTATTCGGGGAGAAAAACAGCATGGTGACTGTTTCTGAACAAGAAGAGAAACAGCAGTGTTGGACTGAGGGGAAGGCTTTTATACTTTGGAGCATACTCAGAAAGTATATTAAGATAGAAACATTGTTTGGCGGTTAAGAAGGAGTAACAGGGGATTGGGAATTTCCAAGTCTCTGAGCTTGTGGTCAAACCAGGGGCAGGTGGTTTTTCCTTTGGCTTACTTCTTGGGCTTGGGGTCAAGTCAGGGTTAAGATGTTCTTTCCCTGTCTTTTACCCTACAGTTATATCTCTGGCTAGTGGGCTACACTGTGTTGCAGCAGCTGGTCCAAAAGAGGTATATGTGTTTAATTCATTTGGCTAACACATAATTTTGTAGAGTTGAAGAGACAAAAAGCAGCCAGCATACCACCACCACCACCCCCACCCCCCCACCCACCCCGCCTTGAAAGCCTGGGTGCTGAAAATTAATGTCCTTGAAGTGATAAGATCCATTGCCCCAAGCTATAGCAAAGACAACCAAGCAGTGGAAAAGAGACGTAACAGCTTTGGCCAGCTTGTAACAACAGGAAAGAATGCATTGGTCACTGATAACAGGGCAAGTTATTCCTTCCCAGGTCAAAGAGGTCCTTTTCCAGTTGTATGGTTTCCTCCTTGCAGTTTGACAAACATTATCAGTTTGAAGGATAACATTCCTTAACCCCTTTACCCAATTATGTAACACCAAGACTTCAAAGCCCCAGCTTTTTGATTTTCATAGCTGGACCTTGGTGGTCAGCCTCAGGATAAGTCAGACACAAGAAAGTCAATAAGGAAGTCTATCGGGGGAGTCTACTGATTTAGCAAAAAGAGAAATGGAAAGGGGCATGACTCATGCTATGTTTGGGCCTGTCAGAACCCTTCAGCATTTTCTAATTTTTTTTTTCCCCGTTTCTTTGGTTGAGATAGGGTCTCTTTGTTTAACCCTATGTAGGCCAAGATGGACTCATTCACTCACAGAGATCTATCTGCCTGTTTCTCCTTCCCAGATTCTGGGATTAAAGGTGTATGCCACTAAACCCAGCAGAGGGTGCGTTTTTCTTTCAAGTACTTTGTAGAACATTTTGCCATTTCATTTGCAGATTGATAATGAGGTCATCAACAGCTTATCTTTGTTGAAGCCTGCCCCCACTAGCTGTAGCCCTTTTTTTTCCATGCCTATCAGCGATTTCATATTGTTGCTAATAATATTCCTGCCAGTCATTAACACAAAAAAATAACTTGACTCAGAGAAAGGTCATGCTGAGCACACATCCTGTTATGTTTGTTAATCTTAAGAAATTCCACAAAACTTTAGGTAGGACCTGTTAAATCAAAGGTCAATATGGATTGTCATGTCTAAAATGGCTTGTCAGAGATGATCACCAAGCAGTGCACCTTCGTGCACCTGAGTTTGAGCTCACTGTGGTTTTTGTGGCTGACATTGAAGAATGCTACTAATAATCCAAAAAGTTATGATTATAATACTCATGTTATCTCAAATTTCACCCGTTTGTAAGACCCCCACCCTCGGTCAGTGATACTTACTTCAAGACAACTCCAACACTGAGACAGATAGATGCAAAAAGCAAGAGGTTTATTTTCTGGTGCGATGGGATCGACCTTCAATTAGTCTCTCAAGGAGAGTGACTAGAAGGTGACTCTGAACAGCTACTGCAGTTTTTATACTTTTTAAGGGCACAGGTTACATCAGAAAGGTTACAGTTCAAACTTATTGGCTAACCATATTGACCTTTAAATCTATTGGCTAGAAAGCATGGGTAGATCATGACGTGCATTTGAACTCTATCTGGGACTTTCCAGAGGGTCAGGTGACTATCAGTCAGTACATTCTGTGGTTTTTCTGAGAATTGTTTACTCAAGAAAGTTCCTGTGGGTGGAGAATGGAATTTGACTTGGTCTTGACCTCAGGTGGGAGGGAGAAGCAGAAGTGGGGAGAGGGAGTGTAAGACTGGCAAAAGCCCTTAGGGTCCTTCATGTTCACCACCCATGTACCACCCTCTGTAGAAATCATAGTTTTAGGGGTCAAAATGAACCGACCAAGTCTACAGCTGCCAAAACAAGATTAGCAGTTCTCAGAAAAATAACAGTTCTCGGAAAAAGTCTCCTGCCCCACCTCGCACTAAATTCCGAGAAAAAACACAAACTGACCTTCTTGCCAGAATTCCCTGAAACATTAGTAGCTGACCAATGAGTTTTAAAATATACTGCTGCTTTGCTGACCCATCATAATATGGCTGTCCAACCCTCCACAAAATGTATAAAGGAACTATGCTTTCTGAGCTCTGGGGTTGACCCTCCCTGCGACGTGTCAGAACAATAAACCTCTTGCCATTGCAGCGATCTGTTGTCAAGTTGTGTTTTTGGGCTTGCGCACCCAGGGTAAAGCCTCGGAGGTCTTACACCTCCATTCCTTACCTAGGACCAATCAGCTTAAAAGTTAGCTGATAATACTTTGCCTAGTAAGCCTACTGCTTCCCTTCTTGCCCATTAAATGTTTTGTTATTTTCCCTATAAAAAGCCTACCCTGAGAGCAGACTAGGAATATAATTATGTTTCTGAGTTCTTTTTGCAGTCCTGAAGGTTTATTAATAGGGTAAGTGTTCAGTAAGTTGCTTAACTGGATCACTGTTCATATACTTTTGTTAGTATATGAACATGAATCTCTGAAGAATGATATCCCAGACTCAAATACTATGCAACAGCAAACAGCATTTATTGAACAAATTCCTGCACTCAGGAGCCCAATTCCATCAGGCCAATTCACTCTTTTCAGTTTGTGTGGCGATTCCTGAACCCCAACAATATATTTCCACTGGCCCTTGACGTTTCACTCCAGAAGCCCTTGTAGAAATATAGTTTTAGCAGTCAAAATGACCAGACCAAGTCTAAAGCTGCGAAAACAAGATTAGCAGTTCTCGGAGAAATAACTATAACAAATAATAACAGTTCTCCTGTCCCGCCTCGCACTAAATTCCAAGAAAAACCACAAATTGCTCTGACCTTGCTGCCAGAATTCCCCCGCGACATTGGTAGCTGACCAATGAGTTTAAAAATATTCTGCTGATTTGCTGACCCATCATAATATGATTGTAAGGCCTGGGGGTCTTACACCCTCAGGTGATTCTCATATAAATTCTAGGTGCAAGGCTGAGCTTTTTTCTCCCCTCAGACTGTAGAAGGCACACCTGCCCGGCACTAGGACCGCGGCCCTGGTGCAAGCGCTCGGGGGCGGAGTGGGGACCCAGCTGGACCCGCCCCAACGAAGGCTGCCACCAAACCTCTGCGCGCTCTGCGCTTGGCAGAGGCCTCGTCCCTTGCTATTGGCGTGTAAGCACCCGCCGGGCGGCAGGTCTGCTTCGGATCGGGCTTTTGTTCGGCCCCCTGGGCTCGGGGCTGGGTTTTCGCCACCTCTGTCCCGGCGGAGGGGCGCCGCCCGGGTCCTCGCTGTACCGCGGGGTCGCTGCGCGCCGGGCGGGCGCGGTCTGAGGTTGTTGGCCCGAGAAGCAGGCGGGCTTGTTGCAGCTAAGCGTCCCTTCCGGTTTCGGAAGGAGAAGCAGAGCTTTGTTTTGTTTTTCGGTTTCTTTCTGTCTCGGTCTTCCGCTCCTTGGCCCCCCTGCGACCCAGCGGAATTGCCTTGCGCTCCGCCTTCGAGCGCCCAGGCCTGTGTGAGCGCCGCGGCCCGCAGCATCTTGGAATCTGTTTGCATTTGTGGTACTTAAGAGTGCCTTCCTAGAAAAATGGAAAAACAGGTAAAGTGGGTGAGCTGGCTTGCATTTCAGTAGGCCAACTACAGAACTTGCGTGGGGATTTAAATTGTCTGCTGGGTGTGTTACAGTTAAGGGGAATCTTAAGTTTGTTTCTTGTTACCATTCAGATATACTAAGGTCTTAGTTATTGCTCCACTCAGCCCCCATCAGGTTCTCTTTTATCAGTCCACTAAAATTACTAAAGAAGTATTTTTGCTTTGGTATTAAAGGGCAGTAGTGGACTTGGAGAAGCCCGCTTGAATTCTAGTGGCAGGGAATATTTTGAGAGTAGCCTAATTCAGTAGTTTTGTTTTTAGCACAATTGAAATAAATTCAGTAAACTTAGTATGGTCTCAATGACACTGTAAGGGAAATGTACTAGACCTTAACTCTTGCTTTCTTGTTTCTTGATTTTCATAGAATTAGAGGCGTGAATACCTTGTGGAAGAGATTAAAAGGTAAAATTGTATTTACAGGTAAGTTTGCCTTTTATAAAGCCTATCCTGGTTCTACTGGATGACTATTTGCATTGTACCGTGGACTAACTTATTTTAGAATAAAGAGTATCATTGAATCAACACTAGTTAAACCTACAGAACTTGCCTAGCATGTGCTTGCCTTCAATTTTTGCATTTGGGAGACCAAGTCAGACAGATCTTTGAGTTAAAGGCTAGCCTAATCTACATACCAAATTTCAGTTTAGCTAGGACTGCATAGTGAAAGACTCAAAAAACTATCACCAAACAAAACTGTCACAGATCCAATGGGACACAGTAGATTTGATGGCAAAGCTTAAGAAATAATGTTGTTGGTATGGTACTTAACAATTTTATTTTTTGCCTTCATGAGATAGAGGAGAGATGATTTTTGCATTTTTTGTTTTGTTTTGAATTTTGGCAGTGTTCGAGATAGAACTCAGCCAGATTGCTACCCTGGAAAAGATTATGGTAGCTGGTGAATTAAAGTTACCTAGGCAGAGGCTAGCTCTTATTTTTGGTGGGAATGTAGTACCAGGGACTGTTTCTTATTTATTTTTAACTTGTTTTAATTTATGTGCGTAAGTGTTTTGCCCACATGTAAGTGTAGTTTTGTGTGCTTGGTGTGTAGAGCTCAGAAGAAGGCCTGGATCCTCTAGAACTGGAGTTACAGGCAGTTATAGCCACATGTTAGTGCTGGGACCACTTTTAGGGCCACAACTATTGAGTCATGTCTTTAAGCACTTATACTTAGTGATCTCTAGGGTTCCAGTCCATGACCATAAAACCTGTTAGAAAGCCTTTTCTGCCTACGAGGGCTATGGTTCCTACAGTGTAAGGAACAAGATAAAGAAATGATACCATGGATGAATGTAGCCATGGAAACCAAGCCTAGAGTGTGTGCATGAGTATGATAAAGTTGAAGTAAGGTGAACTTCCAATGGAGTAATGTGTGAATGCTTTAATTATTATTGGTTAAGTGTAGCTTAAATACTCCTGTCTGGCCACCGCAACTCACTCTAGGTTTGGTTTCCATGGTTACATTCATCCATTGTATTGTTTCCTTATCTTGTTCCTTACATACAGTTATGTTACTTGGATTCAGGTCTTGCTTGACCCCTCCAACTTGGGTCTACCACTTACTGTAAAATCTCAGAAGAATTTTACTTTCCTGCTTAGCTTCTCATCTGTAAATGGGATAACAGTAGTACCTACATTATGGAACTGTGGTAAGTTACAAGGGGGAAGCAGAGACAGGCAAATCTCTTAGTTCCAGGCCAGCCTAGTCTACATATTGTGACCCTGTCTAAAAAATCATTCCCAAACAAAACCAGCCAGTCAACCAACCTCTTAGATACTCTTTTTTTTTTTTTTAAAGACTTAGTTATATATAAGTACACTGTAGCTGTCTTCAGACACAGCAGAAGAGGGCATCAAATCTCATTACAGATGGTTTTGAGCCACCATGTGGTTGCTGGATTTGAACTAAGTACCTCTGGAAGAGCAGTCAGTGCTCTTAACCGCTGAGTCATCTCTCCAGCCCTGAACACTCTTAAAATAGCTCCCAGCACATAGTCTATTTTTTACAGCCTTAGGCATTTCACAGCTAGGCTGGCCTTGAACTTCCTGGCCTTGAACTTCTTGTCTAGCAAGGATGACCTTCAATTGATTCTTCTCTTCTTCCTCCTGAGTTTTGGGATTAGATTTGCCATGCCAAGCTCTCCTCTCTACTGGGTGTTTGTGGCCAAAACCAACCAGTGGCTATCTTGGCCTACCTTTTTCTTTTCCTCTTTCCTGTTTGATTAGTTCTGATATCTTGTACATTATCAGTGCTTTGATTTTTAGGAATTTAGCTGTTTAGGGATTATAATCTTGTTAAACTTTATAATAAAGGTGAACTTCAAGAATTTTTGGTTTATCTGCCTTTCTTTACTATTTCTTTGGAAACTAATCCATGCAAAAACAGTAGTAGGAAGTATTCCTACTAGTTGAGGTAAAGCAAGAGTTTACACCGACCCTGGCTATAGAAATGCAAACTAAGTGCAAATGGAAAAAAACTTTAGGACTGGGAATTCTGGTTTTTGTTTTTGGAGGCAGGGTACTTAAAATTCTTAGTATGCTAAATTAACTAGTAAATGAAGGGTGTAGTTACTGTTGGCCTAGTGAGGTTAGAACTACCAACAAACAACTCTGAAGATGTGAAAGCTATCTTTGAGCTGTGCTATTCTCTGCCTTGGGTTCTTAGGCAGTCTTAGAGGAGGTTGGGGTTTTTATTTTCATACATACTAAAATGTGTAAATTGGGAAGCTCGGGTTCAATTAGAAATTAAACAAAGGTTGCTTTAAAGGAATTTTTTTTATGAGGAACAATGACTTAAAATCACTTGTTTTGAACAATTTTGATTTGCCTTGCTAGTTGTTTAGAATTAATGTATATTGGTGCAAGCAGTCTGCTTATATACGTAGGACTGGCCTAACCCTATCCCTAACCCCATCTCCTTTCTACAAATACACTTAGAGTGCTGTACTAGCTGGTTTTGTGTGTCAATTTGACACAAGCTGGAGTTATCACAGAAAAAGGAGCTTCATTTGAGGTAATGCCTCCATGCGATCCAGCTGTGAGGTATTTTCTCAATTGGTGATCAAGTGAGGCTGATCTCTAGGCTGGTAGTCTTGGGTTCTATAAGAAAGCAGGCTGAGCAAGCCAGGAGAAGCAAGCCAGTAAGGAACATCCCTCCATGGCCTCTGAATCAGCTCCTGCTTCCTGACCTGCTTGAGTTCCAGTCCTGACTTCCTTGGTGGTGAACAGCAGTATAGAAGTGTAAGCTGAATAAACCCTTTCCTCCCCAACTTGCTTCTTGGTCACAATGTTTTGTCCAGGAATAGAAACCCTGAGTAAGACAAGTGCTGAGAAAGAATACTTCTTAAAGCCCCTTCCTGCGAATGAATGTTAATGCTATATTACCCTTAGATCACTACTTCAGTTGCTGGCAGAATGACCCTTCTTTTTCCTATCACCCCTTTTTCCTGGTGCCATTTTCTTGGGCCCAAGTTGGAAAGGGAGTTGGGATATTTCAAATAAGCTTTGTCTATATCTATTGAGATCATCTGATTTTCATCCTTTTTGAACCTTTTTGATTTTTTTTTTTTTGCATTAGTTTGTGATGTTGCACTATCCTTGAATTACTGGAATATATCTCAGAGTCATGGCATAGAATTTTAGTATGCACTTGAAGTTTACTTACTTGCATTAATATTTCATGAGGGGATTTTTCTGTCTGTATTTTGAGAGATTGTCTTCATACTGTACAGGATAATAGTAGGTTCAAAGAATTCAGTTGAGTGGTTTTTTTCCTTGTCTTGGAACATTCTGTTTAGAGTTGATTTTAAACTTTCAGGTTTAATGTGACTACTGAAGCCATCTGAGCCCAAACATTTCTTTATGGGTAGTTTTTTGGCTAATTGTTATGGCTTGAATGTGAAATGTTGTTCCCCCATGTGATGGTGTATGCCTCTAATCTCAATACTTGGGAGGCAGAGTTCGGTAGACCTCTGAGTTTGAGAACAATCATACAGTGATATTACTAAGAGAACATCTTTATTCTTTTGACCCAGGGAGTTTTATTGAGCATGGTATCAATGTATAACCCAGAGTCCCCATCTCCTTTATGGCAAATACCTGGTCTGGACAAACAGAGCAATGTAGTAAGGCCCTGTCTCAAACTCGCACACACACAGAGGTTTTTGTTTTTGTTGTTTTAGCTGACCATGTTAGCATAGGCCAATAGTATCAGGACTATTAGACTGAGGCTTGTAGGTCACAAATAAGAGGTCAACCTCTACTGTGTAATGAGTTCTAAGCCAGCTTGTGCATCATGACTGGAATTTACTGTTTACTATGCCATTAAAGACTAAGTCATCTGGGTGGGTATGGGGGACTTTTGGTATAGCACTGGAAATGTAAATGAGCTAAATACCTAATAAAAAATGGAAAAAAAAATCAGCAACAATGCCTAAAAAAAAAAAAAAAAAAAAAAAAAGACTAAGTCATATAAATCCTGACAAGTCTGTGTATTTAAATTCTGCATGACTGACTTGGATCAGCATGTCTTTCTAAAGTGGCAGGTTTCTGAGAGGAGGGAGGATAAAGAGATGAGAAGTAAAGAAGACAGGAAAGCTAAGGTTTGGAAGTTTATTAGGATTTATAGGGGGACAGTGGGACAGAGTCAGCAGAAAGCTATCATACAATGTGATGAAGACATCTGGAAGCTAATCAAGCAATGGTACACAAAGAGACACAGGATATCTCAAGTGCAGCACAGACTGAGCACTCAACATCCTTGAGACAGATAGCGCCAGTCTTCTTCAGGGGGAAAAGGCATGTTCCCAGAAACTGAAACATCTAACTCCATTGAGGCCCTGGCTCTAACCTGGACCAGACTTTATAATGTCTGCCCCTGGGCAAGGATATAGAACTAGTTAGTTCCCTTTGTCTTTTCATCAGGGATTCTGGTACAGAACACATACCAGTGGACAAATA
Organism: Mus musculus; assembly: GCF_000001635.26. Taxonomy (NCBI): domain Eukaryota; kingdom Metazoa; phylum Chordata; class Mammalia; order Rodentia; family Muridae; genus Mus; species Mus musculus. The sequence continues at coordinate 149,314,917 of NC_000072.6, forward strand.
CTGTGATTAGGGTAGCTTAAATTTTGGAGTTCGTTAGTAACTAAGTGAATGAAGTCATTCTGCTTAGTTGGCAGCAAACTTCTTTTCCTCCTGAGACATTTTACCACCTCCAGTTCTGAAAATCTTAAAAAGTGAAACAAGGAAATCCTGGGGCTATTCCTGTCACTCATTAGCTGCTCCAAGTTCCTCTTGCTGATTACCAAACCCTTGGTAACCTACTAATGAATGGAAATAATCAACTCTTCTTTATTAGTCATGGTTTCCCATGGTCTTCTGGTGCCAAGAAAGTACGCTGTATGACTTCTGGATTGCAATGTGACTCTGATGGTAGGGTCTTCATACCCTGTTTATTGTGCTGACAAGAAGATAGACTGGCTAATGGGACCATTGGGATGTTTTAAGTCTCTTTTCATCGTTAACTCCAGCCTTCATTTTGTAAGATCTAGGTTTTACTTCCAAGGTTCATAAAAAGCCTGTGTTAAAGTTCTTGTAAACAACTAACTGAACAGAATCTGAATAATCAAACAGAGTAGACCCTTGAGTGTAGCCTGCATGACCTATAAATAACAGGGAAACAATTCCATCAGGCATCTTAACAGGAATTATTCAGTTGTTCACAAGGAGATCTCTGTACCCCAAGGGGCATATTCAACTTTTAAGGACTGATACTTAAAATTTTTGTATGTCTAACTCAGTTTTGTATTTCATCTGTCAGTTGACTGCCTGCCTATGTCTGTCTCTCTTATTTTTTATAGAGGGGAACTCAGGGTGGCTTTGAACTTTGACCCTCCTGCCTCCCTCTCCCAAGTTCTGAGATTACATGTGGTAGTTCTTGCAGAAATGTTTCTGAAGGCTTATACTTCCTTACCACACATCAACTTAATATGTATACTTGGAGGTAGTTGTTAGGACTTTATAGATATTTAAGACCACTAGCTTATTAGGCATGGTGGTACATGTCTTGATCTCAGCACTCTAAGGGGGTTTCTACTACTTGGATAAGAGGATTTCTTTGAGTTTTAGGCTAGCCTCAGCTACAGATTGAGACCTTCTTTCTAAAGAAAAATGATCTTCAGGGCTAGAAAGATGGGCTCAGCAGTTAAGGGCAGTTGTTGCACTTTCAGAACCTGAGTTGGTTCCCAACATCCGTATTGAGAAGCTCTGCAACTCCAGTTGCAGAGGCTTTCACACCTCCCTCTGACCTAAGGCCACCTGCTCATATATTGCATATGCACAAACACAAATAAATAGTAAATAATCTGTTTAAATAGTCTACCTCTTTAGTGAGTCATATTCCTTGGGATAAATACTAAAACAAGACACTGAGCAAAATTCAAAGAATGATATTTTACTTCTGTAAAATTTAATTCTAGTGATAGAGTAGTAATATAGCCATAAGGGATAGGTTCAACATTGAGTAAAACCACACAGCCTTGTATATATGTAGTCTGCTGTTAACTGAGATGTTGTCTAGTCTGTGGCATTAAGTTATCTGATTGATTGGCCCATGCTTCTGTTTGTTCTTTTGCTTTTGGTTTTTTTTAGTTTTTCGAGACAGGGTTTCTCTGTATAGCCCTGGCTGTCCTGGAACTCACTTTGTAGACCAGTCTGGCCTTGAACTCAGAAATCCTCCTGCCTCTGCCTCCTGAATGCTGGGATTAAAGGCATGCACTACCATGCCCGGCTCCTTTTGTTTGTTTGTTTGTTTGTTTGTTTTTTGGCCCATGCTTCTGAATAGAATTTGTATTGTAGTTGAATTCATAAAAAAAAAAAAAATAACAATTGCCACAATGATTTACTCTTATTAATGATCAACCCAGCTTAGGTCACTTCTTGCATACCTTTTGGGAACTCACTTAGAACCACAAGAATCAGACTTACACAGCCACAGATTGTTCTTCTGCATCCTAGTTCCCATCAACAGGACCTGTACAGCCTTCCCCTTCATTCAGGTGTTAGAATGACCCACTTCCAAGCTGGCTTTTCAGTAGCCCATGTTTTGACTGATTAATATAATTCTTTCCTCCTTTTCTGGACTATTGTGGAACTATGCCTTCTGTGTTCTACCATTGAGCCCCATTCTCAGTTCTGTGTCTAAAAAACTCCTTGAGGTACCAAAACCAGAGGATGCTTACATTTGTAAGTTCTGCTTATTCTCCTGTGTACTTCACATCATTTCTAGGTTATTTAAAATGCTTAATACAAAGTAAGTGCTATGTAGACCATTGTTATGCAGTAGTCTTTAGAGAATAGAAACACGACAGAATCGTACCAACACAATTTCTCTTGTTTTTTGTTTTGGTTTTTCGAGACAGGGTTTCTCTGTATAGCCCTGGCTGTTCTGGAGCTCACTTTGTAGACCAGGCTGGCCTTGAACTCAGAAATCCACCAGCCTCTGCCTCTGCCTCCCCAGTACTGGGATTAAAGGCGTGCGCCACCACGCCCGGTTCATTTCTCTTGTTTTTAATCTTTGATTAAATTTAGTTTGTATTGTTCTTTGTTCATCTGGTTTTTTTTTATTAATTTTTATATATTTTGTTTATATGAGTATACTATAGCTGTCTTCAGACACAGCAAAAAAGGCATCTGATCCTATTATAGATGGTTGTGAGCCACCATGTGGTTGCTGGGAATTGACCTCAGGACCTGTGGAAAAGCAGTCAGTGCTCTAAACCACTGAGCCATCTCTCCAGCCCCCTCATCTGTTTTTCTTGACAGGATCTTGCTGCATAGGCAAAGCTGGCCTCAAAGCTGTGACCCTCTTTCTCCAGCCTCTGATGCTGGGGCTACAGGTATGTACTGCTTTGCCCACCTATAGTTGTTGGCACATATACATTTCTGATAGGTTAACTTATTTATTATAGACTAGAGTTGTATTATAATGTAAAATTTAGGAAAATTGATTATATAAAACCTATCAGACTAGGAAGCCTATGACTGACCTTTCCCCCACTGTGGTTAAGGATATAGAAGGCCAGAGATACTATAGATGGACTAAATCATACTTTTAGAATTCCTTGAATTGTTAGCATTTGTAATTTTGCAGAGTTTTAGTGGATTTTTTTTTTTTGGGTGCTTTTATTGTAAATTAGAAATACTGGTTTTCACTTTAATCACTTTAGTGTACTGTTTGTACAAACTTCATTTTGTAATGTGAAAGCTTGTTAAGCAGTCTGGCAAGTCAAAAAATATATATGTACAGGAAAAGTTTAATATCTTGTGGTAGGAGTTAAGGCAGCATGTGCAAGGGCCACTGAATGGCACTGGCAGGAGGAATTCAGGATTTGTCCCAGGGCAGACAGCAGGAAAGTGCTGTACCTAGACAAGGAATGAAAACAAAATCCCTCACAATGTGAGGTAATACGATGGTGTGTTAACTAATTCTTTCCTACTGTCAGCCTTCCTGGGGACTCAGGACCCAGCTTCAAAGTATAGCTCTTTGGCCAATGGAGTCCTTTGAACGAAAGGAGAAAAGGGACCTCTAATGTCAGTCTCTCTCCACTCTTCTCATCCTCCTGTCTCTAAACTCCTTTTCATGAAGCCAACCACAGATGTGGAAAGGCTATTCTGCCCTCTACCCTCTGCTTCTTTGTAAGAATTGGCTATAAGGGTTCCTCTGACCTGTGTAGGATTGCCAGCCTCACTCACAGAGGTTCTTGCCCCAAACCCAGAGGAAAGTACCACAAGGAGACCAAGAAAAAGCAGACAGACAAGTGTGGCTGAATTTTCCATATGTCCACTCACTACTACCTTTTTATCTCATCATTTTTTTAAAGATTTTTTAAAGATTTATTTATTATATGTAAGTACACTGTAGCTGTCTTCAGACACTCCAGAAGAGGGTGTCATATCTCATTACGGATGGTTGTGAGCCACGATGTGGTTGCTGGGATTTGAACTCAGGACCTTCAGAAAAGTAGTCAGTGCTCTTAACTGTTGAGCCATCTCTCCAGGCCCTTATCTCATCATTTTTTAAGTTAAATTAGTTTACCCTATGTAGATGGGTGTTTTGTCCACATGCACCGTGTGAGGCCAGAAAAGTACATTGGATCTCTTGGGACTGGAGTAACAGATGGTTTCTGGAAATTGAACTTGGGTACTCTAGAAGACCACCTAGTTCTTAACTGCTGAGCTATCTCTCCAGCCCTCTCTCTAATCACATGTCTGCATAATTGTTTATTCTTTAAATCTAAACTTGAAAATGGATAGTTTCCATTAATCTTCGTTCTTTAGAGTCTTCATTTCTGAAGTTTCCTGTCACATAAAAATGTTGGTTACATTTATTATTACTATTTTTTTAAATGTCTTTCTTAGTGTTCTGAGATTTCTGATAATATTCACTCAGCAAACATTGACTGGACATTCTTTACCCTCCTTCAACTCAGCTTGCCATACTTTTATTTATCTATTTATTTATTTATTTATTTATTTATTTATTTTTTATAAGTATCTTCTCAGATTTCTCATGGGAAATGGTGACAGTAGTAATACCCTATCCCTGCAAAACTAAATGGCAGACATTGTCTACTTCTAGGTAGTAGACACTAACCAGTCACTTCTAGTATCCACTACCTAGAAGTAGGTACTTTTGGATATTGATGTGTAGTTTGGGCTCTCTAAGATGGACCTTTTATGTCTTTCATATGACTGTTAATAGCACCTGTCCTAGTTTCCTTCCTATTGCTGTGATAATGTGGTGGTATTCAAATCCATGGGAAAGACCAAACACTTTGATTCAATTCAGATTTAGATGAAATGAGTTTATCCTTACGGCTAGCAGAAGGATAACAGCCTTATTGCTGAACAGCATGACGTGCAGAAGGTGGGTTAAGGTGAGTTTTAAGGGTCGACATCAGAAAAGTGTGTATTGCAACAATCCATGGAATCCATAGCTGAGCAGAATTGTTTTACTGCCCTCAGTTGATTCTTACTTTCCTACTATACAGTAATAAAAAGACCATTTCATTCCTTTCCCACAACAATAAACAGGTTTTACAGAAGCAAAGGCAGCTGTTAATACCTCAGGGCCCATTATCCTCTCCTTATCTCCTCTGCAGGCCACTAGAACCTCCCAGGCATTCCAGAGAAAAAGGTCAGTGGCCCTTAAGGATTGGATGCCTGGTTCCATATTAAGTTCCTTTAGTTATCCTGGGGGCCTGTGTAAATTATTACGCAGATCTGGGCACTCTAATGACTGGGATAGAGAAGTTCATTTTTGGGCAGAAACACAGTGCCATTGGATTAGGGCTGGTTGTCATCTCTTTACAATCAAATAACTCACAAAACATGTTTTAAGAGAAAGAGAATTTAGAAGACATACAATTCTAACGTACACTCTATCATTGTGGGGAAGTTGAAGCAGGAATTTGAAGCACCCTGTTCCATCCCCACAGTTAAGAGCAAGAATGAGAGCATGCATCCTTGTTCAGTTTACTTTCTTAGGAAGTTTCAGACTCAGAACCACCTTAATTAGCATAATCAAGTCACCCACTGGTTAGTTTAATATAGGTAATCCCTCATTTGGCTTATTTTAGGAGATGGATTCTAGGTTGTATGAAGTTGATTGTTAAAACTAACATCATAGAATCTTAGTAAAATCTTCATAAAATTTTTGAGTTAAAAATGTTTACCTATTCATCCCCATCCTCTCCACCCTCCTTCAACTCATCTTCATAACTTCCTACACTTTTTAAAATAATCATCTTCTCGGGTTTCTGGTAGGAAATAGTACTAGTACTAATACCATATAAGATTAAATCTCCTGCAAAACTAAATGGTAGACTTTGTCTGCTTCTAGGTAGTAAGTTTTGTTACTGTGTAGTAAGCTATCTGAACACCTCTTTCCTTAGCCTTCCAAGTGCAAACTATCATACCTGGTTATTATAAGGGTCCGAAAATCACTGAAGGAAGACCTGAGATTCAGATAGATAATATGCAAAGACAAAGAGCATTTATTCTGCAGAAACAGGTAGCATGCAAAGGTTACCATTTTTTCCAAAAGGCACACCCCCTACTCCCCAGACATTTGAGTTCCTTTTATTCAGAGATACAGCAGACTTCTAAAACTTAGGGCATGTTCCAAGGGATCACAGAAACCATTAACTGAAGGTCATAAAAAAGATATATACCTCGGGACCCCAGGTGCAAAACAGGAGATAAGATATTACAGTTAAAGTGTGTTATTGAAAGAGATTAAGGCAAGAACTTTTGAAGTATTCCTGAGTAGAGAGAGAATGTAGGCATGTGTGCTAATTTCTTTTTTTTTTCTTTAAGATTTATTTATTATGTAAGTACACTGTAGCTGTCTTCAGACACTCCAGAAGAGGGCATCAGATTTCGTTACAGATGGTTGTGAGCCACCATGTGGTTGCTGGGATTTGAACTCGGGACCTTTGGAAGAGCAGTAGGTGCCCTTAACCACTGAGCCATCTTGCCAGCCCCCCCACCCCCCCTTTTTTTTTTCTTCCTTGAGACAGGGCTTCTCTATATCCTGCCTGTCCTGGAACTCATTCTGTAGACCAGGCTGACCTCAAACTGCCTCTGCTCCCTAAAGGTGTGCGCCACCACTGCCCGGCTCTAATTTCTTTTATACTGCGCAGGGTCCAGACTCTTGGAATGGTGCTACATATAGTAGACTGAGTGGTCACAGTAACAGTTAACATAATGAAAGCAGTCTTCCACTGACATGTCCACAGGGCATCCTAATCTAGACAATTCTTCATTGAGACTAGTTGACCAGTTCAGCTAACCCTAGCACCCAATGAGCCATCTCCCTAGCTCTTTCTTGTGTTTTTGAGATAGGGCCTTGCTGTGCAGTCCACACTGGCCTGGAATTTATGACACACCTGCTTTAGCCTTCCTTCCAGGTGCTATGAATTCAAGCAGCTCCACTATACCCAGCTTATTTCTGATTTGGGCATAGCATAGTAGAGTCACTTAAGTAAAACAGTATTTGATAAACTTAAGCTTTTAGAAATTTTTATGAACGTTTAAAAATAACAAGAAAGTCTTGGGGGCCAGAGATATGTCTCAGCGCTTAAGAGCACTGACTGCTCTTCCAGAGGTCCTGAGTTCAATTACCAGCAACCACATGGTGGCTCACAAACATCTGTTAATGGGATCTGATGCCCTCTTCTGGTGCATCTGAAGACAGTGACAGTGTACTCATATAAATAAAATTAATTAATTAATTAAAAAAAGAAAAGTTGGCATCTAAGATTTTAAAAAAAGAAGAAAGTCTCTCTCCAAAATAATGATTAAAATTTAAACAAGTGGAAGTGCTTACTGCCTCATTTAACCCTTAACCATTGTGCATTGAGAACATGTATCAAATTATATTATGCCCCTCAATATGTAAAATATATTTCAGTAGATAAATTTTAAGAAAATCCTATATTTTGGCTCAAAAAACCAACTTATGCTCTTAGTAATTTTCTATTGCTGTGTAGACAAGACACCATGATTAAGACAATTTAAGCAGTAGCTGAGAGCTTTTATCTTGGTCCATCAACATGAGGCATAGAGAGCTAACTTGGAAGGGTGTGGCTTTAAAAGCCACTTCTATTAACAATACCCCCATTTTCAAAACCTCAAAAATCCATCCCAATTAACATTACCCCCAGTGACCCACCTCCTCCAAAAAGCCACATTTCCTCATCCCATTCAAATAGTACCACCAAATGGTGGGAACTAAGCACTCATATATATGAGCCTACATGAACCATTCTCATCCAAATCACTACATGCTCCTATGAAATAACTAAAATATATAGGATGTAAGAGTGTTTACTATTTAACCAAGTAGACCCAAATTTAAGTCCCTAGCACCCATGTAAGAGCCAGGAATGGACATTTCATATAGGCTAGCTGGCCAAAGAATTCCCAGATCCAGTGGTTTCTATTCTCCAACCTCCATCATGGGGTTACCAGGATGTATAGCTGTTTTCAGTTGGTCATGGTTGAACATGCTTTGTAATTACAGCACTTGAGAAGTAGAGAGGCAGGAGGATCACCTCAAGTTAATAGTCAGATAAGACAAAATAGTGAGACCCAGTCTCAAATCTGTTGGTATTTGGGGAGCTTTGTCCAGAACTGGAACAGTGGTAAAGTACTGATAACATTTTGTACTATGTATACACACACACAAATACACACACATACAACATAGCAAAATGTTCAGCCAACGTTCTTGATTCAGCAGCCTTGAAGTCCAGAATTTTTGTGTATCTTAAAGTTTATCTTCAGGGTATGCTCCTTGTAGGTTCCTTTGGTTTGCCAGCAACTCTAGCGTGTCTTCACATAATCCACATGGTTTTAATGCTGTTTTCTCATATTCATATAACACTTGTGACAACAGGAAGTTTTCTTCCTGCCAACTCATTCTCTAGGTTTTGGGGTTTGTGTGTGTGTGTGTGTGTGTGTGTGTGTATACATTCTGGGTATCCTGCTCTCCCATCCAATCCTGTATCATCAAATTCTACTAGTTAAACGGCTCAGTTCCACAAGACAGTCCCAGATCCCATTCCTGGAAGTCTTGCATTTCTAATGACAATTGTAAAATTAAGGGGTGTCTTATGACGGTCCTTTCTTTTTATACTCAATAAAACTGAAGGATGAGGTGGCTATGACAAGCCTTTTTTTTTTTTTTTTTAATGGCTTAGGTGGGGTTTTCATTTCTAGTCAGAACACACTACCCTCTCAATACTACCTTGTATCACATCTCACTCAATAGTGGTGTTTGCAGAGTTAAGCTCTGCTGCTGTTTCTAAAGCTATGGGTGGGGTTGAAAGTTCTATCCTTTTGGTGCTGACTGCCTCCTGGGTGGGTTCTTCCTCTTATCTCAGTAGTGTACACTCAGATGTAAGCAAAAGAAGGTCTTGACGAAAGGAAAAGAAGATGCCCCTGTCAGCCAGTGCATTGCAAGTGATGTAGTTTTGTACTAGGAATCAAATATGTTTTTCTTTTTTTTTTTTTTTTTTTTGTCTTTATGACTAGGCTAGTACAGCCCCAGACAGCATAGGGTCCTGGAAGCGTGGCAGTGCTAGACAGACCTCTGGCTTCACTTCAAGAATGATTAAGTTTTCTTTTTCCACAGCTGTTCCTGCAGCAGTTTAGCTATCTACTAAAGATAGAATTGAATGTAAGGCTTCTTTGCCCTGTTCTCTGAGTTCCTCTTCCGTACTTCTCTAGTCTTGTGGTCTTGTTTGTGCTAGAGGACGTTTCTACTTAGACATCATCTCATGCCTGCAGTGTTCTGAAGTCATGTAGTCACACTTTAGTCAGAGTTTGTGCTTAAGAAAGAAACTGCAGACCATCTGGACCCCCATAGTTTTAACTTTTTACTTTGAGATTGGGGGGGTCCACTGAGTTGCCCAGGTAAGCTTCCTTAAACTTACTGTCTGCCTGCTTCAGCTTAATTATAGACATGTACAACCAGTGCTGGCTCAAGTACACTTCTTGGTATGTCAGGAGTGATATAGCCACAAGTAGAATGTTATGTAAGTAGATAACATTTTTAGTGAAGTAAAATAACCTGCCTGTGTATGATAATGAAATACAAACAGTAGATTGAGTTTGGTACGATTCCATTTGTCTTAAAAGATGTTTTTGGCTGGGCGGCGGTGGCGCACGCCTTTAATCCCAGCACTTGGGAGGCAGAGGCAGCCCGATTTCTGAGTTCAAGGCCAGCCTGGTCTACAGAGTGAGTTCCAGGACAGCCAGGGCTACACAAAGAAACCCTGTCTTGAGGTGGGGGAGGGGGGGGGTTAGATTTTGTTTGATTTGTTTTTTGATTTTTTGGTTTTTTTGTTTTTCAGATAGGGTCTCTCCACATTGTCCAGACATTTTCACAGTCTTGTTTAGCTTCTTCAGTAGCTGAGAGTAAGGTGGGAAGTTTTATTTATTAATTTTTGTTTATGCTTAGAAATTTTATGAGAAGATAGTATTGTGTACTTCAATATAATTATGTGTTGGGGATGTTCAGTAAGAAATTTTTATGTAAGCTTTGCTTTACAACTAGCATGGATTGCATGGACTAAAGAAATTATCAAAATAAGTGGAAACAGGTTAACATACCTAGTTAGTGTTAGAGCGAATGCTTAGCATGCCTGAGACTCTAGTCCATCACCTACACCTCAAAAATAATAAAAGTAGAAAAGTACCACTTAAATGTAACGGGGTGATAGCATCTTTCTTCAGAGTGGTTCTTTATCATTGATCTTGACATTTTTCTCAATTATTGTTGCAGCTTGCTATACTAATTCTCTTTCCAGATTAAGTGTACAGCTTATTAATTTGAGGTCCTTCTTTAGTTACCATAGACATGGTTTGTTTCTAATTTTTTTTTCCAAATTTTGTCTAGGCAGTGTGATTATTATAAGTTTGAAGCCAATCTGGTCTACAGAAGAAGTTCTAGGCCAGAAAGGCTGTCTCAAAGGGAGGTTGAGAGAAAAGTTTTTAATAAAAGATCTTTATTTGTATTTCTTGCAGATTTATGACATTCAAAACCACAGACTTTACAATACTGCTAAGTCAGATCAACTATGAATTGGAATACAAAACAAGAGAATGTTCCCAAACCCCCACCATATTCTAAAACCCAGTCATCTATCTTGCAGCATTTTTTAATGACTTCTACAACATCTCAAAGTTCTTTCAACTATTCTCCCCATAACCAAGAAGCATCTCAAACTTCTTTCAACTATTCTCTCCATAACCAAGAAGCATGCATGTATTCTGGGAATTCAAATTCAGTTTCACAGCCACTTCTGAGCGGCAGAAATTATATAACTCCTCAGACTCAGATCTCTGTTTCTAATATGCCTACCAGAACAATTGTGGCCTCACAGTCTTCAATGGAAAGAGTTGTATCTACAAATGGTAAAGGACCACAACAACCAAACCACAATTTGCAAACAGTGTCTTCAGGAATTATGCAGAATGTCTGGTTGCCTTCCCATACAGAAGCAACCATATCTCATAATCCCGACGGAGGGACTAATATGCCTTACATGCATCCACCACAGAATCAGCTTGTCACATCAGATACCTATTCTATGCAACTACAAATGGCTCCTTTACATTCTGGAAAAGTACCTATGACACATCAAGGAAGTCAGGGACTTAATCACTTCATACCAGATCAGTTGGTTGACTGGACACAGTATACATCCAACGAACTTTCTTATCCTGAATACAGGCCACCTCCAAAGCAATACTCCTACATACTGCCAGCTACTACATCATTACAAGTTAAAAATAATCAGCTCCCAACTTATACACAGAGCTTACAGTCAAAGCATTCTGTACCTTTGTCATCACATCAGTATGCTGCAGAAGCCAGCAAAAGACTCTCTGCCCTTCCTTACAGCTGTAGATATGAAAACCAACATGTGCAGAATGCTCAGCCTGTTTCTAAACACTTGCCTATGGAAGTTCCTCAGAGTTCAGAAGTGCACTCATCTGAAAAAAAGAAAGATACTTACAGAGGCTTTAAGCAGCAGTGGCAGAACCCTAATGAGAAAGTCAGCATTGGACAATTCTCTGAGGTGAAAATAAATATCAAGCAGCCTTACAGTGAATCTGTTAGACCTTCTGGGGATGGTGTTCAGGCACTTGTTCAAAATAATCAAGAAAAAAGAAAATATACCTACAATCCTAATACAAATCAAGTAATAGATACAAATGCCACAAAAGAAAAGCTGGTGAGGGATATTAAATCTCTAGTAGAAATCAAAAAGAAGTTTTCAGAACTTGCAAGAAAAATTAAAATTAATAAAAGTCTTTTGATGGCAGCTGGTTGTAGTAAAACAGCTAATACTTCTTATACTGAACCAATTCAGCATTCTGAATTTTCAGCAAAAGAAATGTCTGCTAAAAATGGCAATGACTGTTCCATGGAATTGCTAGCAACATGTCTTTCTCTTTGGAAAAACCAACCTTCAAAAACCACAGAAGAAAATGTTCCAAAACCTTTAGAAGAAAAACAGTGTAACACATCAAGAATCAGTACAACCGTAGTGGGCAGTGCCAATCCCACAAATGAAGTTCATGTTAAGAGTTTGTGTTCTGGTGTTGGAAATTCTCAGAAAATGATGAGCTCATCACAAACAGTATTGCCAGTTCTCATACCGAGCTGTGAGTCTTCCGGTGTAGCTGTAGGAAAAGGAACAGAGCTTCAGATTGCTGTGGTGTCGCCTTTAGTTCTTTCAGATACTAATACCTTACCTGGAAAAGACTCAGTGCCTGAAGTTTTACCTGAAACACTGTATCCAGTTGTTAAGGAAGGTAGTGTTTGTAGCTTACAAACCCAACCAACAGAAACTGTTGCTTTACCTTTTGATGTTATAGGAGCTGTAGCAAGTAATAACATATCAGCAGAGATTCCTCTGCCTGTTGATAAGGAAAAGCAGCACAAACCAATACAGGGTGATCCAGACATAGCTGATAGCAGCTTAGGAAAACACTCTCCCCTGGGCACTGAAGTTCTGCCTAAGCCTATGGATAGCACCATTGTGAGTGGACCTATGTTACAAATCGAAAGTATCTGTTCTCTTGCAGAAGGGGATGTATCTTACAATTCCCAGATAGCTGAGATATTCAACTCTGTACAAACTGAGCCCCAGAAACCTTCACCTAATCAGGTAATTGATAGTCAACAAGAACAAGTATATGATACCACTGAAAATAAAGACTTTAGCTTACAGAAAGATAAGTGTGTACAGTGTACAGATGTTCCTCATGAGGTCCCTGAGCAGCCAGAGCCTCTGCAGCCTGAAGAGCCAGCATCTAGTGAGTATGTGGAAGCAAACAGAGAAGCCACAGAGGAAAGCTGTAGGGAGTACACTGGTAGAAAAGAAAGTACAGCTAAGGATGTATGTTTACCAGCTGCTATTCAGCAGGATCCTCACCCTCGGGAAACTGATATGTTCAGTAAATCAGACCACAGTCTTCCTGCAATAAATGAGATTAATGATGAAAGTGAACCTATCTCATACCTACATGACCAGCTGTCAGAGCTTTTAAAAGAGTTCCCTTATGGCATTGAAACTTTTAACAGACATGAAGTGTCTTTGGACCAACAAAAGACACATAAAATCGTAGAAAATCAAACTGGTGGTAAAACTAGTAATGTGTCTGGGGATAGCACAGACCAAATAAAAATTACAGTATTAAACTCTGAACAAATCAAAGAACTATTTCCTGAAGATGATCAGCCCTGTGACAAGTTGGCGGAACCTGAGAATAAAGAAATTGTTGCGGAAGTAAAGAGCCCATGTGACTCACAGATTCCTAGAGAAGAAAGTCATGACCTTGGAATGTTGGATCCAGAGAAAGACAAAATCCATTGCTGTGCCTTGGGTTGGCTCTCAATGGTGTATGAAGGTGTGCCACAGTGTCATTGCAGTTCTACAGAAAAGAAGGAGAAAGACCAGTGTTTGGACATCAACAGCAGCAAACAAGGAGAGCAGCCCTGCAATAGTGGAATCACTATTTTTGAAATTAATCCTGTTTCTAATAACTCAAAAACTCCTCTGACCCAAGCAACTGAGGAAGGCCATTTTTCTGCAGTGCATGGTGAAAAGACCAAAGCATCTAAAACAAAAGACAACAGGGAGGGACAGGAATTAGCCTGTCATTTTTCAGCTAAATGTTACAAAAAAGATAAAAAAGGTAATTTTAAAATAAGGCATGATACCTCACTGAAAATGGAGCAAAAACTAAAAAATATTTCATCTAAATGTGACATACCAAACCCCTCAAAATGCAATAAGATAGCAGCCCCTGAAATACTTCACGTAACAACTTCTAACTCTGCTAAAAATATGCCATTTTCTAAACAAGCCTCTCAGGAAAGCCTACAGAAGAAACACACGTCCCAAGACTTGGGTCCAGTAAAAGCACCTATAGAACTTTCGTCAAACACAGATCCGTGCAGGAGTAATACCTCTTCAGTACAGTCAGTATCACCAGAAAAGAAAAAACTAAAATTCAAAGCAGGTGGCTCCAGGTTGAAATATTTTGAAAAAAGAAAGACGGATCACGTTATTATTCCAGATGTAGAAATAAAAAAGAAGAAATATGAAAAGCAAGAACAGAACAAAAATGCTGGAGACACACTCAAATTGTGCAGTATTCTTACAGAGTCAAATGAAAGAGCCAGTGTTCAAGAAAAGACAGTTCCAAGTCCTGAGTCCTCAGACCCAAAGGGTAGCTCCTCTAAGAGTACTAGAGTTATAACAGTGCAGGAATATTTACAACGGCAGAAAGACAAACAAATAACTGGGAATAATGCTTCCAGAAACATCTGTGTAGAAACTGTGCTATGTGACTCGGGGCACACGAAGACCAGTAAGCATTCTGCAGCAGTAAGCTGGGGAAAGTTAGTTGAGGGGCAGAGTATCAGTGCAGAGACTGCAAAAGAACTGGAACATAATTCTAGCAGCCATGGTAAAGACTTCAAGATCCATCACTCTGAGGCGTCTAGAACACACAGTGTGTCAAATAATAATAAAGGAAAGTTTGATGGGAAGCAGCCTGATAAAATGTTTAAAAATAAGACCAGTATGAATAATGAGTCCAACCAGATGCCTCTCCAGGTAAAAGAACAAAGGAAACAGTACTTGAATCGAGTTGCGTTTAAATGCACAGAACGGGAAAGCATATGTCTCACCAAATTGGATAGTGCATCCAAGAAGCTTAGTATAGAGAAAAAGAGTGGGGAATATACATCTAAGACAAAAGACACAGACAAACCTAGTATGCTGGAGTTTAAATTATGTCCAGATGTGCTATTGAAGAATACAAGCACTGTTGACAAGCAGGATTGTCCTGGTCCTGGTCCTGAGAAAGAGCAAGCACCTGTGCAAGGTCCAGTATAATTTTTTTTCTCTCCCTTTTTTTCATGGGGGAATGGGGAAAGTTCCACATAGTTCAGACTGGTGTTAAACCATCATCAAGGTTGGTTTAATTCTGATCATTTTGTTTTCATCTCCCAAGTGTGTAAGCCACGGGCCCAACTATTGGTTTTATGTATGAGGAACAGTAGAGGTGTAATCCTAGGAGTGGCTGAGTAAATAGGGCAGCATTTTTTTTATGTTTGTTGCTTTTTATTTTAAATTACAGTAAATTAGTACTGACAATATTTTCAACTTTAACATTTACTAAATACAAATATTTAGTCCCAAAGAGACTACACTATGAAAAGCATTTTTATTCTTTTGTGTGTGGGGGGTGGGGGTGGGGGTGAAAGTTTTAAAAGTATCAAGTGTACATTTATTTCAAGAAGTTTTGAGTTTTGATGTATTGGTGGTCAAACCACTGGTATTAGACCCTGAACCACAGCCAGAGTCTGGGTTTTAGTTTCCTTTTGTACTTGTAATTTCAAAGAGGCTCCTGTGTGAAACTTTGTTCCAAATATTGGAAGGTACTGTACTTGTTATAGTGGGTCAGTTTGTTACTTTGACTGACACTGAGGATAAAGTTATCCCCAAAGTTAAAAGGTAGCATCTATTTTACCTATTAAATACAAGGCCTGTAAGAGCTGTATGTGCTTGGAACAAATTAATCTCAAATTAGTCAGTCACAAAGGTCTAAATGGTGACTGGGTAGAGTCGTACATGTGGAATGCTGGTGGCAGAAGAATCTAGGGAATTTAAGTCCAGCCTTGGCTATAAGACTTTGTTTCAAAAACTAAAAACAATGAAACCAGAATAGCAATTATGAGTCATAGGTAGCATCTCTGAAAGGCAGAATTAAAGGGGTATATGGATGAGTAGTTGTGATCATAAGAGGTTGTGAAACTGTAGGTATTATAGCTAATACATTGTATAATAAAACTCAGATTGGAAAAATATGGGATTTTAGTTGAAGTTTTAGTTTAATCTGGGTTTTTTTCCCTCTGGTTATGTCTGTTGGGGTGAATAAAACTATAGCATAAATGGTATTCTTTGTTGAAGGTTATAGGTATAGAATACAAAAATACTTTTGTTTAAGATAGCTGATTTCAAGGCCAGGCAAGATGGCACATACCAACACTTGGGAGGCAAAGGCAGGTGGATCTCTGTGTAGTTGAGACGAGCTTGGTTTACATCAAGAGATACATAATGGGATCCTGTCAACAACAAATAAAACTAAAACCAAAAAAGGTTGATTTCAGTAGGCATTTTGTATTAGGTTTTTAGAATCTGAGAACTTGGGTGTAAATAGAAATTTGGGATTGAGCAGGGGCAGTAGCTTCCTCTCTCATACCTGTAAATGCCCTGAGAAATGTTGGTGATTCAGCCAAGAAAATGTTTTCTTAATGTGACAATTAAAAACTATTCATTTTCTTGTTGTAAAATATACACACGGGGAAAATGATTTCCAAGCCCCTTAAAGTTTGTATTATCTATGGAATATAGGTATGGCATATCATCAGTATTATATACATTTAGGTGAGGTTTTGATAGTTTTCATTAAGCTAAAATGGAGGAGTAAAAGTTATATATCTTAAAACAAGTATTTAAACAGTTTCAGGAATAAAAAGTACAAAAGAAGACTGGTTAAAATGCATCCCTACAAGGACAAAGATGCCTGAATCAAGTCAAAGAGGTAAGCCATCATGTTTCCTTTTTTTGTTTTGTTTTTAAGTTGCTAGATTGTGTATGAATAACATGGATATAATTACAATATTATCACAGTGCACAGTTTTATTGATAATCTTGTTTTTTAGTCATTTGGTTTTGTTTTGAGACAGGGTTTCTCTGTGTAGCTCTGGCTGTCCTGAAACTCACTCTGTAGACCAGGCTGACTCAGAAATTCGCCTGCCTCTGTCTCCCAAGTGCTGGGATTAAAGGTGTGCGCCACCACACCTGGCAGGTATTTTTTTCTGAAGGTAAAATAGCATTGTTTTCTCTGTCAGGATGGAGCAGGAAGCCAGGATCTAGTTCCTTTTAACAGGAAAATAATACTATCACACTGAATTAGGTAAGGGAGTTTTGAATCTTTTCCCTGAGTAGGGCTAGAGTTAATGATTTTCTGAATCTGAGCTGACCTCAATTCTGACATTGTATCAAGTGATATCTAAATAAGAATATTGTAATCATGATTAAACTCTTCACTAAGATCTGGGGCAAGCTGGATTGGCCTCCATTTAATTTTTTGCAGGCTCATTCATTCAGTTCCCTGAACAAGGTAGGCAAGTACATTCCCATTTGTCGTTTGGCTTATTACATTGCTAGAATAGGGACTTGGACCTGGACCCTTCCTTCAAAATTTATTGAGGATAATGGTCTAAGTATTTAAAGTACAGAAAGCTAGTTATCATGGTAGCTTTTATCCGTTTGTTGGAGATTAGGCTTAGCAACTATCTGGTAGGCTAGCCTTGTACTCACCATGAACTGATCCTCTTGCCTCTACTACCTCCCACATACTGAAGGTTTATGTGCTGCTGAGAGTAGAGTCCAGGGCTCTGTGCATGCTAAACAAAAACTGTATTAACTGAATCCTCATTGTCTGTTTAGCTAAAAGTGTAGTGAATGTACTGTCTTGGGTTTGTGCATTGAGAATTAGAAGGTAGAACTGAAGAGTTGTGTCTTAAATTTTGCTTAGTTTAAAAGAGTTTCAGAGTCTTAAAATTGGAAACAAACAATTTTACTAGGAACAATGATAGAATGTTTTTAGAAGATACTTAAATTTTAAAGATTTTTAATAAGTAGGTCTATGGGTCTGTGCACATGAGTGCCATTAAGGTGTAAGGTCCCCCGGGGCTGGATTTATAACAGTTTCGAGCCACCAACATGGATGCTGGGATTACATCTTGTGTCTACTCCAAGAGGGGTATGCACTCTTAGTCACTGAGTCATCTCTCTCTAGCTCCAAATTGAACAAAGATGAGAACAGAGATTCAAATGTGTATAAGCAAGCATGTACAGATTGAGTCATAGAAATATCAAGATAATGCTTATATGAAAGAGCTTAGCTAGTGATGCTGTTTGATGCTTGTCAACCCTGTACTTGAGGGGATGAGGCAGGAGGATTACAGAGCCAGAGACTAACCCCGGTTATAGAATTTAGTACTGTCTCAAAGAATAAAAGATGAGCTGGGATATAGCTCAGTAGGTTGAGTGCTTGCTTTGCATTCATGAGGCTCTGGGTTCACACTCAGTGCTGAAGGGATTAAAGTATAAATTCCATTTTGGTTTTTCAGACCTATTTTAAATTAACTTGTCCTCAGAGTGTCTTGACCCCTACCCTTGAGTTCTGAGAAAAACACGATATTCTTGGCAGTTACAAAATAGACATAACAGCTGTGGCTAGCCAATAATAACAGGGTAGGCTAAGAAAACATGAGTTGTTCCCAAGTCAAGATGTTCCCTTTAGGTGTGTGGTCCCTCCTTGTGGTTTGACCAGATGCTGTGAACAAATCAGCTTAAAGGCCAACATTCTTTTACCTTCTTACCCAATCATGTAACGCCAAGGCTTGGAAATCCCTGCTTCCAGGTTTTTTTTTTACCTTTATAAACCCCATTTCCTTTGACCTTGAGCTGTTCTCGATCCTGTTACATCAGAAGGGTTTGTGGTCCAGGCTCAAGCCTGAATAAAGACTATCTTGTGTTTGCATCGGAGTTGTGGTCTCTTTGGGGCTCCCGTGATGTGGACATAGCAGGATCGAACAGGTGTAGGATAAGGAGGCCCCTGAGGTGAGAGAGTTCCATCTAAATGTTTAGAAGGTAGAGAAGCAAAGCTAGAATATCAAAATTACACCCTTTCCATTCACTGTTTGGAAATGGCCACACTTTTTATTGCTCATTTTTCTGCTTTTTTTCTTAAAGATGGTGTCTTATATAGCCCAGGCTGGACTTGAACTTTGTGTATAGTTGATACTGAGCTTACACTCTGATCATCTTACCTCCACCTTCTAAGTTCTGGGTTACAGTCCTGTGCCTGGCTACCTTTCTGTATTTTCTCCATTTTGTTTGGTTATTTGTTTGGTTTTGAGATAGGGTTTCTCTGTGTAGACCTAGCTGTCTTAGAACTTGCTCTATAGACCAGGCTGGCCTTGAACTCACAGAGGCCCATCTACCTCTGCCTCCCAAGTGCTGGGATTAAAGGTGTGCACCACCACTGCCCAGCTTGTTTTTATTTTTAATTATGTGTATATATGGCAGGGGAGGGGGTGATGTGCATGTGGATGTTAGCCCTTAGAATCCAGAAGACGACATTGAATTCCGTAGAGCTAATAGGCAGTTGTGTGCCCTTAGGATGTAGGTGCTGAAAACCAAAACCAAATCGCTTGCTTTTTTTTTTTTTTTTTTTTTTTTTTTTTTTTGAGACAGGTTTTCACTATGTTGTCTTAGCTGACTTGGAACTCTCCTTTTAGATAGACCAGGCTCAAACTCAGATCTAAATGCCTCTGTTTCCCAAGTGCTGAGGCTAAAGATAGCCACCACCAAACTATCTCTCTAGGTCCTCCTTTGGTTTTTTGAGGCAAATTTTTGCCGTGAAACTCAGACTGGCCTTGAGTTGAAGATTCTCCTTCCCCAACCTTGAAAATGCTGAGATTATAGGCATGCACTGCCATTTCAGCTATCTGGCTTTGTTTTCTGTTCCCATACAGATACTGTACATTTTGTCTCACTTCTGATTGTTGTATATTTGTTGTACTGAACATTAAGTATCATTTTTATTTTCTCAGATAGTGCTGACTCAAGACTTTCTAAGAGAAGCCTCAGTGCAGATGAATTTGAAATACTACAAAACCCAGTAAAAGAATCAAATATCATGTTCCGGACCTACAAAAAGATGTACCTTGAGAAGAGAAGCAGAAGCCTCGGGAGTAGTCCAGTTAAATAGTCCCAGGAAGTCATGGTTTTTGTTTTTACCAAGAGAACACCCCTAGTCTTTTCTTTTCAGGCTCCCTTGCAGAAAATACCTCAGGACAGTCACATCGGGATTTCTCAGCCAAGGAGTTCCTGTATAGCTTTTCACTGATACTATGTGACTGAAATGTTGGATTAGCTGCTGGTGAGCAGGCAAAAAGAAAGATTGCATTTGTCTGGGAATTACAAAGTGTATGCTAATGATGCAGTGATCTGCATTGTTGAACTGTGTTTACTGGGTTTTTTGTTTTGTTTTCTTTTTTTTTTTTTTTTTTTGAGACAGGGTTTCTCTGTAGCCCTTGCTGTCCTGGAACTCACTCTGTAGTCCAAGCTGGCCTTGAACTCAGAGATCCACCTGCCTCTGCCTCCCGAGTGCTGGGATTAAAGGCCTGCACCACCACGCCTGGTTCACGTTTACTGTTTTAAGTCTTGCTGGCACAGTGGTGCATACCTGTGACCCTAACATTTGACTCGTGGACACAAGAGGATCAAGAATTCAGGGTCATTCTCAACAGAATAGTGAGTCTGGTGAAGTCAGCTTAGGCTACATGGGAGCCTCTCTCTAAAAGCAAAACAACAGCAACCAAAAAAGGGGAATGAGGGTGGCTTATACAAACCTTACTTTGAAATGCTGTCATCCTGAGGTAACTTGGTTGTTTGACTGGGGCTGTAAATAGATTCTTGTTTCTAAGCACATTAGCAAAATTTATTTTTCAGAAAGTGCCCATTGTGAATGTCAAAGTATATTCCAAGTATTTTGTACCTCATTGTAAAGGTTTTTTCAGAAGTCTTGTTTTATACTTTTGTTAAAGTGAATGGAGTTTTTGGAAGATGTCTTAACATTACTTTTCATACTTGAAATAAACATTTATTTTTTAAAGAACTACAGTTTAAGTCTTCATGGTTCTGTAAGGGCCTGTGATTCCTGAAAAATGATACCCTAGATTCAAACTATGCAACAATAAAGAGCATTTATTCTGCAGAGAACCAGCATGGAAGGGTCTACCACACATCGGGATGAAAGACGATAAAAGACAGATATGGACCTTGCAGGATCAATTTAAAGCCTGTTAGGGTAGTAGTGGTGACGGTTATCTTTCTTCCCCTTGATTGGTTGGATATATCTCCAGGGATATGGTTGCCTTTGTGATTGGTTTAGGCTCTGGAAGATTTGGGGGACTTTTGCTGATTAACTATCAGCTCAGGCTAGGTAGTGGGGCAGCTTCTGACTACTCCTCGATAGGCTATGCGTGAGGGGTGGGTTTTTCTGGAATTGACTTGTTTTGGACTTTTCCAGTTCTGGGAAACAGAAACTTAGGCCTAGTCTCCCAAACTGCCAGTTTGCAGCCTGTCATGGAGGCAGCCTAACTCAGGCTAACTTAGTCCTCTCAGTTCCATTTCTCTATGGTTTTGTATCCTCACTAATAGACGCATGTGGATAAGTCAGATATGATGGCACAACCCCTGGGAGACTAAGGCAGCCTGTGCTACACTGGGAACAGAATGTTTGCTTCTAGGAGAGCATTGGTTATTTTTAGAAAACTTTTGCCTCTTGCAGTAGTGGAAATGTAGGACCCAAAGAGCCTTATGTCTGGGATGTCCCACTCACAGAAACACAGAGACAGAGATTGATGCAACAAGCAAGAGGTTTTGTAAGACTCCAGGAGCCTTAGCTTACTGGGGACCCCCTGAGTGAACTGCGTGGAACTATGATCTATGCAAAAAGCAAGAGGAATTTATTTTACCAGTGCACTGGGGTTGCCCCAGACTCGAAGGAGAGGCGGCAACCCCTAGAACCCCTTCGGTGAGTTTTTATATGGTTTCTAGGGGCAGAATAGAGCATCAGCAACTAGGCACAATATGATTGGCAGAACAGTGCACCCTTTAAACTGATTGGTCTTTAGGGAATGAGGTGACAAGGACTTCCGATGTCTGAAAGTGAGCAATAGTCCTATGGAATGTGTCCCCAAACACAGGTTGGTTCCCACCCTGTGATCTGAGAAATGTTAATTAGCCTCTTTGGAGGGGCAAGTGTTTCATGACCTTCTCAAAGTTCCTAAGCTGACCTTTTCATTACTATCTTATACGTCAAAAAGAAAATAATTTTTTCACCATTATATGCTCATTTCTACCTCTTGTTTTCTTTTTCCTCCCCGCCTCCCTTTCTTAAGGGTTTCACTCAGACCTTGCTGACTTGGAACTAACTATATAGCCCAACTTGGCTTTAACTCAGTGCTATGTTCCTCCCCTCTCCCCCCAACACACACACCATTGTTTGTTTGCCTTAAAAAGATATATTGTGTTTGTGTGTGTGTGTGTGTGTACCCACCCATATGATGGCCTGCAGAGTTCAGAGCACAGCTTTAGGAAGATGGTTCCCTCCTTCTATCATGTAGATTCTGGGGAGTTGAACTCAGGTTTTCAGACATGGCTTCAAGTGCTGTTACCCACTGAGTCATGGCTCTTATTTATGTGATTTTTATTTGGTTGGGTTTTTGTTTTTTTGTTTGTTTTGTTTTTTGGGTTTTTGTTTTTGTTTTGTTTTTGGAGAAAAGGTCACTCTGTGTAATTCATTCAGTCCTTCAGCATCCTGAGTGCTGGTATCACAGGTGTATATCATAGCACCTGGCCTTTCCCCATGATCTGCTAGTCACTTCTGTTGCCTTTTTGCACTGCGCCAGTTTGTAGCTGTTGAAAGGTGAACAACCAAGGTAGATATGATACTGTGTAGTTAGTACTCAGGAGGCTGAAACAAGATCTTGAGTTTGAGGTTAACTTCTGTCATATGGTATATTCCTGACTTTAAAACATAGAAGAAAGTGGCTGAGGAAATGGCTTAATGGGAAGAGGAGAGCTTGGTGTGAAAGCAAGAGGATTTGAGCTCAAAACTGCCAGTGCCCAAATAAAAGCATGGCAGCATGTATAACTAACCCCAGTGTTGAAGGGTAGCGATAGCATGCATATTCTGATAGTTACAGGCCAAGATATCTGAGCTTTAGGTTCAATGAGTGGCCTTGTCTCAACCAAAAATGTGGAGACTGATAAAAATACCAACTGCCTCTGGCCTACATATACATATACACAGATGTGGGCACCTAAATGCATGTGCACAAGGAATACACCCTGACTCAGAAAAAAAGCTAAAACCCAAACAACTAAAACCACACTGGAGAAAGAAGTCAGTTTTTTAAAAGGAGAGTATGTGTTAGGAATTTGACAGACCTTGAGGAACTTTGTTGGCTACTCAAAATCTGGCTTGGGCTACTCCAATTTTCCTTAAACTCTACTTCTATAGCACTATAAGGCCTTTTCCTCAGGGTTGAGGATTATTGCCATCTTGAAGCAATGCATTTGTTGCTTCCAAGACATTTTCATGACAGTGGGCCTATTAACATTTCCATTTGGAGCCAGAGCAGGTTCATGAGGCTGCTCCCCTCAAGGTTATATGAATGTTAAACAGTTGCTAGAAGACTCTTATGTATAGCTAGCTATTGAGTTGCCTGTATTCCTGTAAGTAACCCCCAATAAGCTCATGTATAGTTCTAGGTCAGTACTGGCTATTGCTATAAATGAGGCTAAAGAATCTAAAGGAGTTTTGACAAGGCCCAGAGGCAGCTGGGAAACTAAGAGACATGTAAAAGAATCAATGTTTTATTTTGTGTGTATGTGGGTAGATAACTAACTCTGCTGGAGATTTGAAGAGAGACATGTCAGGTGTTAATACCCAACTGAAAGGTTGGGAGATTTTCAGAGGAATTTGGCAACATAAGAACTTGGTAAGTAAAAATATAGAAACTGATAGCAATTTAGGATTTCTTTGCAGAACATCTTATAAGAATAGAGGTCAGTATAAGGTAGAATGTGAGTCAAATTATGAAGGGTATAGAATATGTCAAATTTCAAAATGGGTCTAATGCTAGTGTGGTGGTTTGAATGAAATGCTTGTCATGTGATTATTAGTGTTCACTCTTATGCAGATCTGTAATGAAAAGAAGCAAGTTGGGCAAGAAAAAATAGGAAATGTATAGTTTGAGGAGAAGGGGGTGTACCAGGAAGTGAAATTTAAGTCAAGGAGATAGATTTAAGAAATGCCTGATGTTAAGTGCAACAAAGGGAGTGGTGATCTGAGGGCAAGATCCCACCCAGCTAAGCTTCCAACTTGTGAAAGGAATTTAAAAAAAGCTTAGGCTTTTTTTTTGGGGGGGGGGCGGGTGGCTGAGGTGTGGTGGTAGGTATGTGCCTTTAATCCCAGCACTCAGAAGGTAGAAATAGGTATATCTCTGAGTTCGTGGCAACTTGGTTTACAGAGCAAGTTCCAGGACAGCCAAGTTAGGAAGCAAAAGAAACCATCAAAACCAGAAAGCTGATGTAAATGTATTTCAATGAGGGGGCATGTTTGAGTTCAAGCAAGCATCAGAACTTGGCAGCTTTGGCCATTGGTTCTGGCTTTAGAGTCAAGGATAGAAGAAAGGGGTTAAGAAATCTCTCTTCATGACTAAGAAAAGCTGCTGAGATGTCCCTGCATGGAGGCCTACAGAAGCCATCATGTAAAACTGAAGGCGAAGCCTAGATTGTGTTAGAGACAAGATGTTGGAGATGCCAGAGCCAACGTCTACCTGAAGAGGAAAACTGCTAACTGGCCCAAGAGAAGTGTGATGCAGTCAACAAGGCTGAAAGGAATTGGAGATCTGAAGAGTGTTTTGACATCCAACATGGAGATGCAGAGTTTGCCTAATTGGTTTTGGGACTTGTTTCAGTCTGGTATTTCCTTACTGTGCTTTTTTTTTTTTTATGATTTTTCGAGACAGGGTTTCTCTTTATAGCCCTAGCTGTCCTGGAACTCACTTTGTAGACCAGGCTGGCCTCGAACTCAGAAATCTACCTGCCTCTGCCTCCTGAGTGCTGGGATTAAAGTTGTGTGCCACCATACCCAGCCTCTTTATGCTTTCTTTTTTCCCTTTTGGAAGGGTAATATATATTCTATGCTGTTGTATGTTGGAAGTATGTGATCTGCTTTAGTTTGATTTTACAGGGGTTACAGTTAAGAGATTGCTACAAGTCTCTGAAGAAACTTGGACTTTTAAACAAGGTTGAAACTGTTAAAGACTATGGGTCTTTTGAAGTACTAAATGCATTTTGCATTATGATATGGCTTTAATTTTGACAGCTAGGGAGTGGAATGCCATTGTTTGAGTGAAAATGGCCCCATAGACTCATAGGGAGTGGCATTATTGGAGGTTTAACCTTGTTGGTATGGGTGTGGCCTTGTTGGAAGAAGTGTGTCACAGGGTGGGCTTTGAGGTTTTAGAAGCTCAAGCCAGACTCAGTGTCACTCGCTTTCTGCTACCTACTGATTTAAATGTAGAACTTGCCGGTGGTGGCATACACCTTTAATCCCAGCACTTGGGAGTCCGAGGCCAGCCTGGTGAATTCCAGGACAGCCAGGGCTACACAGAGGAAACCCTGTCTCGAAACACCCCCG
Organism: Mus musculus; assembly: GCF_000001635.26. Classification (NCBI taxonomy): domain Eukaryota; kingdom Metazoa; phylum Chordata; class Mammalia; order Rodentia; family Muridae; genus Mus; species Mus musculus. The sequence goes on from NC_000072.6 coordinate 149,340,258, forward strand.
CCCCAAAAAAAGATAAATGTAGAACTTTCAGATACCTCTCCAGAATTATGTCTGCTTGCATGATACCATGCTCCCCTCCTTGATGATAATGACATCTAAATGAAGGGCAGAAAATGTGATGAATCAAAGATTTGATAGCACGAGTCAAAGATAGGATACGCCCAGCTCACATGAGACCAGCAGAGGAAGATAGGCTACTTAGCATTGAGAGAGAAAAAGCATGTGGCAGTGTGGTTTGTGTGTATGGCAGTTTTACTGGGACAGTTTTACAGAGAGAGGTGAAGACAAATGAGCCAAAGAATGAGAAAGCCAGAAGATTAGAACATTATTGCCAAAGTCAGTATGAGGCCAGGCAGAGCAATTCAGTCAGAAGCAGAGAGAAACTGGGTTGTGTAATTGTAAAAAAAAAAAAAAAAAAAAAAAAAAAAGGTAATTTTCAGCAGCAGTGCATTCCTTGCTACCAGCTCCAGTGTTCTGGGTTTCCAAATGAAAGACAGATAAAGAGCCTTTATATTTTGATATGCCTTAATTAACTCAATGGCTGGGCTACTTCCTAAACTCCATGGGGTTAATCTGCCTTCAGCCTTCTGGCTCAGAACTCTGATAGACCATAAGTGAAGCAGGAATTATAAAGGACTAGCTTATGCCATCTTGGCAGAGCTTAGCAGTCTGTGCCCTTTCCTGGACAGTATTGTTTTTGTCTGCAGATGAATTAGGACAATTCATGCCCAACTTCTACCTTGCCATAATTGGAGCAACTCTATATGGAGGTAATGATGCTCAGTATCTTCTTTGAAGTAGGAAGGGGGTACAGTCAGGAGCAGACATCTCTCCTAGTCAAAATCCTATTAATAATGAAGTGATTTTAAAAGCCACATTCTGTGGATCTCTGATGCTTTTATAGACTATCTATATATAATATATCTGAATTGTTAAACCTTGACTACTCTTAGATATTTGTTATTTGAATAATGTTGAAAACACTTTATTATAATTAAATCAAAGGCTAATATTACCAGAGTTTACTATCCGACCTTTGTATTTATCATCCTAAAGAGTTTGTAATAGTAGCAATTAGAAGGGCTGGGTCTAAACCTTGTATTCTTAAATGAGTTGCATAGGTACAATGTCTATCTAAAAGTAACAAAATTAATTTTAAATTTTGTATCAATATACAACAATTTATCTCAATGAAAACCTTAAATCTGTATCAGTATATAAATTCTGTACCAATATAAGAATAAATAACTTTAATTCTGCATCAAAATGTAAAGATTTCTACCAATGTAAGATTATGGCTATAAAATGTTTTATTTAAGAATAAATTTAGTAATCCATTCCCATATATCTAATTTCTTATATTACTCTATCCCCCATTTTCTTTATTTTTCTAACCCCTCTCCCTTTACCTAAGAAAGAAAGAATATAGAAGAAAAAGGAAAGACAGAAATCACCAAGTCTAAGCTCTCTATTTAGATTCTTCTCTGTTCAAAATTATGACCATTTCCAAATTATCCCTTAAAATGACAGTCGATCTATAATTTATAAAATAACCTTAACCCAAACCCAAAGAGTCAGGATGACAACTCTCCATAGCTTCTTCCTGTTGATTGGAGTGATGAATTTTTTTTTAAGAGGAAGAGAGGGATAGGAAGTTTGGAAAAATTTGGTTATACTTTTAAAAGCTAGCTTTAGTATTTGTTATCTAATGTCTGTACGTTTAGAAAGTTTAGGGCTTAACTGAAATTTTGATTGGATCTGTCTGAAAGGCTGGATGAACCAAGGTCATTGGGAATCAGCAGTTATTTCTGATGCCGTTCTGGGAGCAGGTCTCTGGAAATAGCTTCAGGTGAGGCAGGAAGCTGGAACAGCAGGTCACTTCAGTATTCCCAGGATGAATCTTGTGAGAACTGTATCTTGGTTTTTTTGTTTTTGTTTTCTGTCATATATGGATCTTATAATCATGCTTCATGCCTGGCCTCAGAGGCTTTCCTTAATTTCAGAGAGATATTCCATAACCCCTTTGTTTTTAGAACTCTATTCTGGGACACCCCTGTCACACACCTTGCCTCAGCGACTTTCATTAGTCACAGACGGAATTTCCATAACCCCTTTTTTATACTCTTGACTCTAAATCCAGAACCAAGTGGCTGAAGCTGCCAAGTTCTGCTGCTTGCTGGGGATGGAACATGGCCCCTTTATTCTATTACATCTGTACCAGTTTTTTGTTTTTTTCTTCACTGCCTAAGCTTAGCTTTCATGGAGCTTGCTTTATAGACTGGTCTTGAACTTGTAGATCTGCATGTCTTTGTCTCTAGAGTGCGGGGATCAAAGGCATATACCACTATGCCTGGACCTAAGCTTTTCTTTAATTCAGTTTTACAAGATGGAAGCTTAGCTGTTGGGAGCCATTAAGGCAACGCTATTGTCCTGATCTCTGAATTGGGCCTCTCCCCCCCCCCCCAGAAGAAAAGAGGGTCAAAAGCGGGCCACCGGATGCACCGCTCCAAGAAAGTCAGCGCCGGATGTCCTGACCTCAAGATACCCTGATACCGCCAAGTTCCTGCTTCCCCGTGTAACTGCCTAAGAATGTGCAATTCTATTGCCCCCCTCCCCACTGATAAATACTTCTCCTTTTGCTTGTATTGCCCCATTCCTCCCGCTGATAAGTATCTGTACTTCCCGGTTTCCTTGTGCAATTCTACTGCCCCATCCTTCCTGCTGAAAGGCACTTCCCCTTTTGCTTGTGTATTTAAACCTTGGGCCTGGCTAATACATTTTGGGGTCTTGATACAACTTCAGAACGGTTTCCGTGTCGTTATTCGTACAAGACCCTCGTCTCTCTCTACCCCCCATTTGGTTATTAGGAGGAGGTCCCCTCGAGATCCTCGAATAACTGGACTTGCTGGATGGGTCACTTAGCTGGGTGGGATCTTGCCCCAAATTCACCATTCCCTTAATTCCATTTAATATCTTTAATCTGTTTATCTCCTTGAATACAGGATTTAGTTCCATTCCACTTTTTTGGTGCTTCTTTAATTTTTGAACCATACATTTTGTATTTTTAATTTCTCAGCTTGCTCTGTTTTATCAAAATGCTCTTTATAATAATGAACCACAGGATAAAGTCAATGAGAGGCTGTTTTGAGATTTCCTTTGCCATTGTAATTAAGCTAAGTCTCTTCACCTTAGCCTCAGGCAGACTCTTTAGATAGGGGCAAAAAGCAGCCACGTTCTTCTCTGAAACCTCTTTAGTCAGGCTCCCACATTTCAAATCACCCTCAGCACTACTACTGTCTTCCATGCTTCTACTAGTATGGCTACTAAGCAGAGCTTAAAACATTCAACTGCTTTCCTAACCTAAAGTCTCAAAAATCCACATATTACAAACAAAAGCATAGTTAGGCCTATCACAGCAATACCTCAGTCCCTGGTTTGTTTCTAGTGACCAGCATTACAGCAGGGTTGTGGAACTATGGAGGATGTATGGCAACAGTGAGAATGAAGATTCTGACTATCAGTTGACATTCAAGCAAGTGGCCCTAGTAGCTTGAACCATCTTTATTTATACACTCATAAGTCTGCTAACCTGAGCAATGTTGTTATTGTTTGTTTGTGTTCAAAGAAATCTAACATCAGCACTACAAAAGCCTCTTATGTTCCCGTACTACTTTCACTTCCTCCTCCTCCTTCCCCCTGTGCCAATCACCCTCTAACCTTATTTTGTACTACAAAGTACAGTTGGAGCAGGCCAAAAATAGATGTGTCTAGCCAAGCATATCCTGTGGACGTGAGCACATGCCCAGCTGGCAGCAAATGTGGCTACACAGTTATGCAAGGTGAGAGACAAATTAACCTTTGTGGGAATAAGCCCATTCCCCTCCATCCTTGAAATTTCAAAATAAAGTTAGTCTTTTCTGGCCTGGAGAAATGGCTCAGGGGTTAAAAGCACTGGCTGCTTTTCTAGAGGTCCTGAGTTCAATTCCCAGCAACCACATGGTAGCTCTTAACCATCTGTAATGACATCTGATACCTTTTTCTGGTATGTCAGAAGATAGCAACAGGGTACTCACATACATACAATAAATAAATCTTAAAAAAAAAAAGTTAGTCTTTTCCCCAGCAATCAAATAGCATTCCTCTGTCATAATAGTTTTTAATTGCAAACAGAGACATGCTCATTGTACCAAACAACCTTTCCTAATATGCACCCATCAATTCCTGATACTGTCTTTCCAAGAACCATTTTTTAGGTGTCTGTTTGTCAGATACAACTTCCCTTGAACAATTATGCAAGCAGGACCCATTGCTCTCCACAACTATTACATGCTTACTCAGCATGACTGTAGCTGTTTCTCTAGGGACATGGTCTTGTGTCCCAAAATGCCCAGGATTAATGGCCACATCTGGAGGATTGATAGAGGTAGAGGAAAGAGAGGAGGGTTTTACCTCTTCAAACAGTTTTGAGCCTGGCAGTGGTGGCACATGCCTTTAATCCCAGTACTTGGGAGGCAGAGGCAGGCAGATTTCTGAGTTCAAGGCCAGCCTTGTTTACAGAGTGAGTTCCAGGACAGCCAGAGCTACACAGAGAAACCCTGTCTAGAAAAAAAAAAAAAAAAACCAACCAAACAAACAAACAAACAAAAAACAAACAAAAAAGAAAAGAGAAGAGAAGAGAAAAGAAAAGAAAAGAAAAGAAAAGAAAAGAAAAGAAAAGAAAAGAAAAGAAAAGAAAAGAAAAACATTTTTGAGAAAAACAGAACCATCCACCAGGCTTTCAGCTTACATGATCCTTGCCTTGCCCACGACTGACAAAATGAAACTAAATATTTCTATAAGTATACATAGCATAGCAAAAGCAAGGAGCATAGCACACATGATTAAGCATAGAGGGTACCAAAATTCACCCACAGACCCTTGCTTTGTGGGGAGGGGTTTCCATGGGCCTTGCTGAATGGAGTAAGTACTATCATCAAAGCCCTCATATGCTGTTCCCTGCAGATGCTACATAGCCACCGCCACTTGGTACCAACCTCTGTCTTAGGGTTTCATTGCTCTATGACCAAGGAAAAGTTTTATAAAGAAAAATATTCAATTGAGGCTGGATTACAGTTTCAGATCTAAACTTACTTTTCATTTCTGTTTCCTGATGACCACTTATCTAAGTCAGATTAAAGTGACAGTGTAGTATGGATCTAAAGAGCCAAGAAGAAAAACAAAAAAACAGCTAGTGTCTTTGAATGTACATATAACTCGATCAAATTTCTCAGTGACTTAAAGTACCCAATCCATATGTAATTTACCCAATACAGGAGATAAAGAAGACAAAGATGTATAAAAAGTTCTGCTTTGGGATATTCATGTCTCTGCCTTTGAAGAAAAATCCATAAGAAAAGGTGCTGGCACACAAAAGACACTGCATCCTATAAAAAGAGCCTTGGGTTCCATTTCTCTGGTTAGAAAGTCTGTAACAGCAAAATTAACTTTGTGTCTGTGTATATGTGGTGGTTGTTGGGTGTGGGGACAAATGGACTAAAGTTAGAGCCTTGTTGTATGAGAGGCATGTGCTGTTCTACTATTGAACTACATCTTTTCACTTTAACATTTTAAAAATCGATTGATTTATTTCTCAGGCTATGGTGACCCTTGCCTTTAATTCAGCACTTGGGAGGCAAAAGCAGAGGCAAGTTGGGAAGGTTATGGAATCTTTAGGAGGTGAAACCTTGCTGGATGTGTATAGATGCCATGTCAGCCTCTTGATCTTCCTGTCATGCCTTCCTTGACCTGTCAGACTATACCTCTCAGAACTGTAAGCCAAAGTAAGCTCTTTCTCCTTTCTAACATGCTTTTGGTCATATTATTTTATCACAGCAATAGAAAAGTTAACGAATACATATAGCCTTGCCCAGGGGTTCAGAACAAAACAGATATGAATTGAGTCATCTTGTAAGAGATGTTGTCTTTTTTTAAAAAAAAGATTTTATTTATTTTTTTATTTTTATGAGTACACTGCAGCTGTCTTCAGACACACCAGAAGAGAGCATTACAGAAGAGATCCCATTACAGATGGTTGTGAGCTACCATGTGGTTGCTGGGAAATGAACTTAGGACCTCTGAAATAGCAGTCAGTGCTCTTAACTGCTAAGTCATCTCTCTAGCCCAGAAGTTGTCCTTTTAAAAATGTCTGTGTTTATAAATTAAAATGACTATGTCGTTCACATAGCTTCTTCCAATGTGGACTATCTCATTCCAAGTAACTTGAATATGAAATCCTGGGCTATGGTCACTTATTTTTGCCTCAGCACATGTTATCATTTATTGTCGTTGAAAATATTCTTTTAATTAGACAATTAAAAATTGTAATCATCATGAAAAAAATGTAATCATCTCTTACTTAAAAATCAACAATCTATGACTGAAAATTTGTTCTGCAATAAAATACTAACCTTAAATCCTCTCTCTCTCTCTCTCCCTCTCTCTCTGACACACACACACACACACACACACACAATCTCTCTCTCTCTCCCCCCTCCCTTTCCCAAGACAGGATTGTGTGTTTGTGTGTGTGTGTGTGTGTGTGTGTGTGTAGTCTTGACTGTCCTGGAACTAGCTCTGGCCTCTAAGAATTCACAGAGATCTGCTTGCCTCTACCTCCCAAGTGCTGGGATTAAAGGTGTGTACCACCAACACCTGGGCCTATTTTTCATCTTATTTGATTTTTTTTTTTATTTTAATGTTCAACAGTAAGAATTGTACCATGTCAACACAAAGTACTCAGACAATTCTTTTTTTTAAATGTATTAAAGATTTATTTTTTAAAGGTTTATTTATTTATTTATATGAGTACTACAGTGTGCTGTACAGATGGTTGTAAGCCTTCATGTGGTTGTTGGGAATTGAATTTTAGGATCTCTGCTAGCTCAGTCCCTGCTCCCTCTGGCCCAAAGATTTATTTATTATTATACATAAGAACTCTGTAGCTGTCTTCAGATATACCAGAAGAGGGAGTCAGATCTTATTACGGGTGGTTGTGAGCCACCATGTGGTTGCTGGGATTTGAACTCAGGACCTTTGGAAGAGCAGTCAGTGCTCTTACCCGCTGAGCCATCTCACCAGCCCCAAAGATTTATTTTTAATTCTGTGTGTGTGTGTGTGTGTGTGTGTGTGTGTGTGTGTGTGCTGTAGCATGACTGTGATGGTTTATATATACTTAGCACAGAGAATGGCACTATTGGGAGGTGTGGCCTTGTTGGAGTAGATGTGGCCTTGTGAGTGTGGGCTTTAATACCCTTGTCCTAGCTGCCTGGAAGTCAGTATTCTGCTAGCAGCCTTTAGAAGAAGGCTCAACTCCTGTAGCATGCCTGCCTGGATGCTGCCATGTTCCTGCCTTGATGATACTGGACTGAACTTCTGAACCTGTAAGGCAGCCCCAATTACATGTTGTCTTTTAAAACTTGCCTTGATCATGGTGTCTGTTCAGAGCAGTAAAACTCTAAGGCAATGTCTGTCTCATTATTTACATTATAATAATCTCTGCAAACACTTTTTTTTATTTAAACAAGTGCACGTTCACAGCTGCTAGGGTTATCATAGAGGTACATGGTCCTGTGCTCACAGATAAACACCAGGGAAACCAGGAATATTAAACATGCAGGTGTGTCTTTTCAACAAAAAGGATGTATACCTGTTTCCAGAGATGGGAATGGATTTAGTTAAAAACTGGCGATCTTTGCCATCTGTAGGCCATGCCACACTTGAATCCCCCTGACTGTTACACTTAGCCCAGACTCTTTCTCCCTAGACTTTATCCTGAGCATTGTTTATGTCAGTAGAACCTATTCTTATGAATGAGGTCACATGTATTTTGCAAAAGTCATGTACTTTGTAGAGGAGTTTTGATATTTTAAGCATTATTGTGATAATTGTCACCAAGTGTTGGGAGCTATTAAGACAACTCTATTGTCCTGATCTCTGAATTGGGCCTCTCCCCCTGAGAAGAAAAGGGGGTCAAAAGTGGGCCACCAACGCACCGCTCCGAGAACAACCACAGAATGTTCCAGCTGTAAGTCAGCGCCAGATGTCCTGACCACAAGATGTACCCTGATACCTCCAAGTTCCTGCTTTCCCTTGTAGCTGCCAAAAGAAAGATTTCCACTGCCCCACCCCTCCTGCTGAGTACTTGTACTTCCCCTTTTGCTTGTGCATTTCCACTGCCCCACCCCTCCTCTGAGAAGTACCTATACTTCCCCTTTTGATTGTGCATTTAAGCCTTGAGCCTTGCTGAATACAGAGAGACCTTGATGCTACTCAGACTGCTTCTGTGACGTTCTTGCACTTGGTCTCCGTCCCTCTCTCCCCCCATTTGGTTCTTAGGAGAAGGTCCCCTCGAGACCCTCGAATAACTGGACCTGCTGGATGGGTCAATCAAGAAACTTTTCCCCAAAGTTGTACTAGACTTAAATATATGTAAACTAAACTGCCCAGGGTCAGTCTCAAGAAGTTTGAACCAACACTGGTTAAGTAAGTCGTGTTGAATGATTTCCTTTTTCCAGTATATGGATCATTACTCTGCTGCATTTGAAGGGACCCCCATAGATTATGACCTCAACATGTCTGCAGAGAGAGACAGAGCAACTAAAGAAATATCAGTGGTGCTTGGAAAAATTCTCCTCCCATTTTATACTTTATTTTATTAAAAATACTGTCTTGGGATATTACGTGTTCTCTCTCATTGGAGGAGGCTAGCTCCAAATCTTCAGTTGTGAATACACAGCCTGTAGTAGCTATAAAATCTAAGCAATAAAAATGGGACTGTTGCTAGGATGTGAGTGAGTGGGAGAGAGACTAGCAGGGCACAAGTGATATAACCAGGAAAATGGGAAAGGGAAGGAAGGTAAATACAGAAGAAGGGGGAAAGAGGGCAAAGGGAAATAACAAGATACAAGTTATCTGATAGGGGAAATGGGAAAGGTAGGGCTCTTTAGAGAGAGGGAGGGAGGTAAATATAGAAGAAAGAGGGAGATGGGTGAAGTAACTATAAGGGTATCTGAAAAAGACACAAGAAATTATACTATTAACTATTTACCTAAGAAACCCTATAATGCATTATAATCCTGTATATTTAAATTAACTTTTCTCATCTAGGTTGAAGGTGCTCACCTAACAAACTCCAATACTAGACAATAGACACTCTTTTATGAGTTGTTGGCCAGGACTGCTCAAGAATTGCTGAATGAAACCCAAGACTCAAATAGTATGCAAATGCAAAGAACATTTATTGAACAAGTTCCTGGGACCCAATTCTACTGGGATGAAAAGACCCTGACTGAATTCACAGATTCAATTTTAAAGCCAAAAGGAGGGCCATTAAGGAGGGGTAGGATCTATATCTTGATTGGTGGAATCTATCTCTGGGGATCTGGGTAATGCTATGATTGGTTAGGGTCTTGCTCCAAGCGTACTTGACTATTCTTGCTTCATGTCAAGGAGGGGTAGTTCTTGACCTCTTGGTCATATAGTATACACACCATTTCTGTATGTACATATTGACTGGAAGCATTATACTCAAAGGTATATGTCTTCTGTGAAGTTAGGTATTAAAAATAAGGAGGTATTTACTAATGGGGAAGAGGACTTTGCTGTGAGATACTGTGCAGGCTAAGTAGCAACCCATCTATCTCAATAGATCTCAACCTTCCTAATTCTGAGACCCTTTAATACAGTTTCTCATGTTGTGGTGATTCCCCCAACCATGAAATTATTTCTTTGCTACTTCATTACTATGATTTTACTACGTTTTGAATTGTAGTATAAATATTTGACATGCAGGATATCTGTCTGATATGTGACCCCCAAAGGGGTCATGACCTATAGGTTAGAACCACTGATACCTGAACATCACACTTGGGTTTTTGTGAAGGTGAAGCTTCCTCAAAAAAAGAATCAAGGAATGTGTTAAAAACAAACATAAAGGCATAAGGTGTATCTTAGTGATGTAGCATCAAGTTTTGGCTATACTGCTTTGGATCCTGGAGGATTACACGTGTACACCTGCCCAGGAGCTATCTTTGGATCTGTGAATGAAAAAAAATATACACACATTAGCTTATTTTTAAAATGCCTTGACTGCCTCAAAGGCTGGGTACTCCTAAACCTTCCCCTGCTACCCTAGGCCACTGGCCACTTCCCCAAAGTCTCACATGACTGGTTGGCTTTATTTTCTGCCACTACTGTGTCCCATCCTTCTACCCCAAGTCATGATTCTCTCTGGATCCTCTCTCTTGTAATGCTAATGGTTCCACTCCATGCCTAGCTATTGGCTGCTGGCATCTTTATTGATCAATCAAAAACCAATTGGGGACAAAGATTTTTAGCATTTAGACAAGAAAATTCTAGATTGAATCAAAGCATTAGAACCAATATCCAATACCTCACCTTTTCTGTCCAAATAAACCAAAACCAAAACCAAAACCAAAACCAAAACCAAAACCAAAATCAAAAACCAAAAACCAAAAACCAAAAACCAAAAACCAAAAACCAAAAACCAAACCAAACCAAACCAACCAAACAAACAAAAAGCAAAAAACCCCCTCTTCTCTCAGACATAAATTTAGAAAACCCACAATTATATAAATCATAGAGTATGATATACAATTGACATTCAGTTCATCATATTTGCTCATCAATTAGATAAAGTACTCTACCATCATTCCTAACTTAAAGAGTTTATGATTCTATACCTGAACTATGTTTTGATTTCAACCTGTAACACCATATGAAAAGTATGTTTTTAATTCTGTATCATATCTTTTAATGTTAAACAACTTAAGTTTGCTCATGAGATTATAATTAGTCCTTAACACCATCAGAAACCTGAGAACAAATTAAATATTAATTGAGCATATAGGAAGCACCAACCTCAAACTTAAATAATTGTAGAGAAAGCTGACTACCTGGACAGTCCCCTAATTTCTTATAATGTTGGAGCATCTGTCTTCAGCCTTTTGGACCAGAGCCATCTGGCAGACCCAGCAACAAAGTAGGAATATAAAGGACTAGATTACCTTGTCTTGGCAGAGATTAGTAGTCGTCGACTATCCCACATCTGTTTGTCCTTTTTGACAGTATTTTGTCTGCAGATAGGTAGGCAATTTTTGCCCCGTGGCTACCTTGCCATGATAAGCAACCTCGCCCGGAAATGAAGATGCTCAATTCTTCTTTGAAGGGGAATTGAAAAGCTATCAGGAGCAGATATGTCTTGTTGTCAAATGATCCTTAATAATGAAATAACATTAAATGTCACATTCTGTAGGTTTCTGATGTTTTTGAAGACTATCTATGTAAAGTATATTTGAACTGTTAATACTTCTAATTAGCCATTAGCTACTTCTAATTAGCCATTTCTAATTGAATAATATTGAAAACACCTAACTATAATTAAGTCAGAATCTAACATAACCATGAGTTTACTATCTAGCCCTTAACTTGTCATGACCTATTTGATCTTTGTAAACAGTTTGTAATAGCAGTTATAAAAAGAACTTGGTCAAAGTCTTGTGTTCTTTAATGAGTTGCATAGGCACAATGCCTATCTAAGAGTAACAATATTAATTTTAAATATCAATATATAAATTCTGTACCAATGTAAGAAATTGTAATTTCGGTTGGAGAGATGACTCAGCGGTTAAGAGCACTAACTGCTCCTCCAAAGGTCCTGAATTCAAATCCCAACAACCACATGGTGGCTCACAACCATCTGTAATGAGATCTGATGGCTTCTTTTGGTATGTCTGAAGACAGCTACAGCGTATTTAGATATAATAAATAAATAAATCTTTTTAAAAAAAGAAATTGTGATTTCAATTTTATATCAGTTATAAAGAGTTCTATCAATGTAAGGTTGTGGTTACACAATGCTTTGCTCAAGAATAAATTTAGTAATCCATTCCTTCTATTTCCTCCCTGTTCAAAATTATGACCATTCCCAAATTATTCCCTAAAATGACAACCTATTTATAATTTGTAAAATAACTATAACCGGAAACCCAAACCCAAGGGATCGGGCTGATGACTCACCATGGTTTCTTCCTGCTGATAGGGGTGACAAGAAATTCTTTAAAGGGGTAGGAAGGGGTAGAAAAATTAGAAAAATTGGTTAGACTTTAAAAAGCTAGCTTTAGCATCTGTTATCCAGCCTTTGTATGCTTAGAATGCTCAAGAATTGACTAAAGTTCTGACTGGTTTCACCTGAAAGGTTGGATGAGGTAAGATCATCTGGAATCAGTAGCATTTCCTGAAGCTGCTCTGGAAGCAAGTTTTTGGATAGCATTAGGAAGCAGGGCATTGGAACAGCAGGTCAGTGCAGCATCTCTGAGGATAAATCTTGTCAAAGCTGTATATTCTGTAATATATGAATCTCACAACCAAAATGTTAGTACCATTAAGATATTGTATGGAGCCGGGCATGGTGGCACACACCTTTAATCCCAGCACTCCGGAGGCAGAGGCAGGTGGATTTCTGAGTTCGAGGCCAGCCTGGTCTACAAAGTGAGTTCCAGGACAGCCAGGGCTATACAGAGAAACCCTGTCTCGAAAAACAAAACAAAACAAAACAAGAAGATATTGTATGGATTGTGCAGAATGCACAGATAAGTTAAGGATGAAATTTTGCTCCTTGTTTAAGCAGGTGAAAGACACCTGGTTTTTGTTGTTGTTGTTTTGTTTTGTTTTTTATTTTTTATTAGGTATTTTCCTCATTTACATTTCCAATGCTATCCCAAAAGTCCCCATACCCACCCCACCCCCACTCCCCTACCCACCCACTCCCCCTTTTGGCCCTGGAGTTCCCCTGTACTGGGGCATATAAAGTTTGCAAGTCCAATGGGCCTCTCTTTCCAGTGATGGCCGACTAGGCCATCTTTTGATACATATGCAGCTAGGGTACTGGTTAGTTCATATTGTTGTTCCACCTATAGGGTTGCAGTTCCCTTTAGCTCCTTGGGTACTTTCTCTAGCTCCTCCATTGGGGGCCCTGTGATCCATCTAATAGCTGACTGTGAGCATCCACTTTTGTGTTTGCTAGGCCCCGGCATAGTCTCACAAGAGACAGCTATATCTGGGTCCTTCACAATGTCCTCAGGACGGATATAGGAAGCCAGCAGCAGCCAAATATCCATAGGATACTCTTCTCCAGTGCCATCCGGGTCTTCTTTGTGTCTCTTGCTCTTCTTTTTTCTGGAGACTGATTTTTCCTGAGTGCTTTCTTCCTGGACATCCATCTCATCACTGCTGTCCAGGATGTCACACGGCTCACCCACCCTGGAAAGAGCCTCCTCCGCAGGAACCTGGGACGCTTCCAAGCCACAGAGATTTTACTTCCTGCTGAATAGCTTTGGCCACGGCTTTCTTGACCCGTCCAGACCTTACCACCGCTGGATCCGAGTTGGCATAGTCCACCACGGTCAATCGGCCCGAGCAGGCGTCGTGGGCCCGGAACTTGAGCCGCTTTCCTCTCTTGGGCATGGTGACGGTGTTCCCATGAGGCCCGCCTAGCTGGCCGGAGCCCCGGGCATGTCTTGGCCCAGAGAGCACCTCCACCCGGCTCTGCGGCCTTCCCCGCACCCCTGTTTTTTTTTTTTTAATGAGTTTTTTTTTTTTCAATAACCAATTGTAATACATCTTCATTCATGTCATATAAAGGAGGACATAAAGAATCTTAAGGATTGGCCGGGCGTGGTGGCGCATGCCTTTAATCCCAGCACTTGGGAGGCGGAGGCAGGCGGATTTCTGAGTTCGAGGCCAGCCTGGTCTACAAAGTGAGTTCCAGGACAGCCAGGGCTATACAGAGAAACCCTGTCTTGAAAAACCAAAAAAAAAAAAAAAAAAAGAATCTTAAGGATTATTGTTCCATTTTAGCTGAAGTTTTGGCTAGAGACATTTTTATGTCTAAACCAGTCACTGTGCTGTTCCCGTATTGAGGAATCAAAATATCAATTTACCTGTCTTGTTTGATTTTCTCAAAAATTTCAAGATTTTCAGGTGGTCTTCCCCTGTCATATCTGATCCATATTACTTTGGAAGGGGTCCAATGCCTTTTCTCCTTTCCTGTAAAAACACAAATACAGAGCCTCTCTCCCAAAATAGCATGTCCTTGGTCCAGTAACCAGAAATCATTAAAAGTATAGCTTAACTTCTCTCACAGAGGAATTTTAATATAACCACCAATCTCATAACCACACACATTTTTATAATTAAAACAATTCAAAGCAATTGAAACAATCTAAACAAATATTCTCTGTCCAGACAGTGCTTCTTTGCTGTCTCCTGCCCTGACTTACATGAGATCAAGGCCTAAATTATCTATACATCTATATGTACTTAAATTCTCCCTACTATGGAGATTAATTCTCCGTGGATACATATTATAGTATGCCCCTTTCTCTGTATATAATTCTCAAGGCCGAAGCTTCTACTGTCTGAGGTCGGTTAGGCTTCTTAACCCCTGTTTTCGGTCTTTTTTTTTTTTTTTTTTTTTAAGATTGAATGCCTCAATATTTATACATCTCTATATTTAACTTTAATTAAATTCTTTCTTGTTGCTGTATAAGCCTAATTACAGGCTCTATTTTTGTCGTACCATGGTAGGCAATCCCAGAAATCCCATGTGGCCTCATTTGAGAATTTGCCCTGGCAAGACTTTTAAATATCTTTAAAGCATTTGTTCATTCATTCTCCCTACCTTCTCCCTTCTGTGGAGCTTAATATCTGCTGTGCGTACCATCTGGCTTCCTGCCTCTCCTGAATTCCTTCTAGCAGCTGGCCTGGCTCTTTGCAAAGCAGGGGCTTCCAGCTTCTCAGCTTACACTCTTTGTATCAGTTTCAAAAGAGCAGAAAGAAATCCCCACGTGACTGGGGCAAAATCTATATAAAACCTTCTATCATTAAAAACAATTAAATCACACTTATAAATCTCTATCCTTTATTTATTTGCTGTCTAGAGGCAGGCAGTTTTTACTGTCTGCTTCTTACTGTCTTCTTCCTGTTAGGTGGCCCAGGGTAAATCCCTGCTGGTGGCTGTGTTCCTTTATTCTAGTTTCATGTGACTCAGCTCTGCTCACTGAGACTTATATCATTTGCATGTGTTGATTCCACCCTGGATTCCTTGAATTATTTTTAATAGTGGGTTCTCAACCGTAGTGGTAGACACTTCTTTACAGGAACATACCTTATATAAGAACACCAGCTCTCTGTAAAACAAATTAAAAAAATGTAGACAAGCAAGAATGTTGATTTTTATCTGGTCTACAATGACAGAACTCTATCTCAGGTCTGAAGATCAGAGATCATCTTCAGAATGCTTTTGCCATAGATGTAGAGAGAGAAATTCATAAACTAGAGATAAGGTAATAGTGGAGTTGGTTTACAAGTAGAAATCTTAGTCAGCTGAACAAGCACTATATATTGTAGTTAGCTAGTTTGGAGAGTACAGATAGTTTTAATTTTAGCTAGTCAACTATAACAATGAATAGAGAGTTGGGTGTCCCATGTTTGACTTTGTCATAATGAAAGGAAATCAAATAAAATAAAAGGTTTAAACTAAAAAGGCCTGGGACTTAGACTGCAAAGAAAACAAGCCCGGGCCTGCCTGAGTTTGTCTTGAAGCTAGGTCACTTGGTCATAACGATAAGGGAAGGAATACAGGAACTGGTTCTGACTATCTTGCCTGACTCATTGACCACCTGGCAGGCCGGTGCCTCCTGCTCACCCCCCTTTCTATAGAGAGCATAGTTAAAAGCTGAAACATTAACCAGATGCATTGTCAACTCAGATAAGACACCCCCCAACACACACACTTTAGAATCCTTATATGCCCAGGCCTGCACGTACTACTCTGCTGACTCATAATCATGTTGCTGATGTTTGAATGGGCCAATCATATGTAACCACGCCAATTCTTCCTAGCCCCTAAACCCTACCCTATTAAAACCCCGAGTTTTTGAGTCTCAGGGTCAATTCCTCTGTCTCCTGCATGAGATATGTATCGACCAGGAGCTCCGCCATTAAAGCTACCTCGTGCTTTTGCAACAAAAAGGTCTCTCGTGTTTCTTTGGGTAACCAAAGACTTGAGTGGGGGGGCTCCTTCCTGGGGTCCTACAATAATAGGGGGGGATGTTTTCATGATTGATGGAATTTACCTAAATCCCATGGAGAAGAACGATTCCTCGAGTAAGCTGTTTCTTAAAATGTAAAATAATAGAGGATTTTAAACTATGGGCTTTCCTTTAACATCTGGATTAAATCTCACTGCTTTCACTCATTACAGTACTGCAAATTTTAGCCAGAGGAAGCATTCAGGTCAAAGAAATAAAAGGTACAGAAATAGGGAGAAAGGAAGTCAGATTTCCTTGTTTATAAATATGATTCTTGATTCTTATTTGTGTATTTGTGTGTGTTTGTATGTATTTGTGTGTTTGTGAGTATATGTATGTATGTGTGTGTGAGAGTATGTGTATGTTTGTGTGTGTGTGTGTGTGTGTGTGTGTGTATGTATGTGTAAATGACCAAGCTCGCTCGTCAGTCAACAGGTTCTCCAGCCCAGGAGTGAGGATTAAAAAGAAATATGACAGACAACATTGTAGCATGACCCCAGTCAATTCTGAGACTGAAGGCAAATTTAATTTTCCCAATCCACTTTTTTTTTAAAGACTTATTTTATTATTATGTCTAAGTAACTATAGCTGTCTTCAGACACACCAGAAGAGGGCATCAGATCTTATTAAGGATGGTTGTGAGCCACCATGTGGTTGCTGGGATTTGAACTCATGACCTTTAGAACAGTCAGTTCTCTTACCCACTGAGCCATCTCTCCAGCCCCCCAATCCACTTTTTAATACCATTTTAATTACATGCAAGTATTTAGGGTGAGTAGTACAATGAGGAACTAGCAAGACAATAGTCAGGGACAAGCTAGACAATAAACACAAAGCCCCATGACCACTCCAGTGATAGCTGTTTCTAAGGATGATCAAGATATCTGAGCCTACTTCCTTGTTCTACCCTAAAGCCAGATTCTTACTTCCTTGTCCTTGGCCAATGTCAGGTTCCTGCCTAAGCTTACTTCTTTTTTTTTTTTTCTAAGCTTACTTCTTTGTCATGCTCTAGTGTCAAATTCCTGCCAAGACCATTGGCCCATTTCCTTGTCCTTGGCCAATGTCAACACTCCAAAGGGCTCTCTGCATGTATGTTTGTATGTTTGTGTGTGTGTGAGTATATGTGTATGTATGTTTGTGTGTGCATGTGTGTGTATGTTTGTGTGTGTGTGTATATGTGTGTGTTGAGTCAGGGTTTCTTTATGTAAAAGCTCTGGCTGTCCTGAAACTTGCTTTGTAGACCAAGTTGGCCTTGAATTCACAGAGATCCACCTGTTTATGTCTGGGATTAAAAAATGTGTGCCTGCCGGGAGTGGTGGCACACGCCTTTAATCCCAGCACTCCGGAGGCAGAGGCAGGCGTATTTCTGAGTTTGAGGCCAGCCTGGTCTACAAAGTGAGCTCCAGGACAGCCAGGACTACACAGAGAAACCCTGTCTTGGAAAAAAACAAAACAAAACAAAACTGTGCCATCATGCCTGGACCTAAATATGATTCTACACATTGAAAACTATAAGGAATTCATCAAAAGACCATTAGTATTGACAAAAAGATTCAGTAAAGTTGCAAGATACAAAAAATTCCACATACCAAAAATCATTGTTTTGTTTCTCACACCTTTCTCTTTCTGGCTCCCCACCCCCCACCCCCGGGCCCTAAAACAGGATCTCTAGCATAGGTTGTAGCTGAAGATGACCTTTCTGATTTTTCAGCTTCCATTCCACAAGAGCTACGATTACAGTGGTGCATAACTGGTTTATGAAGTGCTGGAGACTGAACTCAGGGCCTCCTACATGCTAGACATGCATGCATACCAATTGAGATACACTCCCAGCTAGAGTAGTTATATTTTTATGTACTAATTATTTAATTGCTGAGAGATTTTAATAAACCCATTCATAATAGCTACAAAAAAATTAAATTTCAAAGGATAAATTTAACCAGGAAACTGAAAACCTTTACAATGCAAAGTATACTGAAGAATAAAGATAAAAAATTACTGAACTCTTCCTCACCCCAGAGCCCGACCCCTCCCATCTAGAGATTGTTCCCAGAACACTCCTGAACTCTTCACCCCAGAATGCATTCCTGAACTCCTCACCCTAGAGTTCGAACCCTCCCAACTAAAGACTGTTCCAAGAACATTTTTGAGATAAGGGCCTCCTGGAACAACCTCAGAATGAACCGGGTACATTGCCAAATAATAGGACATGACCCCTTAGTTACGTAAAATTCCCTTGGCAGAACCCCTTAGTTATGCAAACTTGTACTTTCCCTGCCCCGCTCTCCCCCCTTGAGTTTTTCCTATATAAGCCTGTAAAAAATTTGGCTCGAGGTCGATTCTCCTCTACACCATACTAGGTGTATGAGTTTCGACCCCAGAGCTCTGGTCTATGTGCTTTCTTGCTGTTGCTTTATTAAATCTTGCCCTCTACATTTTGAGTTCGGTCTCAGTGTCTTCTTGGGTCCGCGGCTGTCCTGAGGCTTGAGTGAGGGTCTCCCTTCGGGGGTCTTTCAATACCCTGATGAAAGGAATTGAAGATATACACACTCACACATACACACACACACAAATATGAAGACCTAATAGGATTTATAGTGTCAATACAAACAATGCCTTATAGAACTAGAAAAAAATAATTCTAAAATTGCCAAAGCAATATTTAATTGAAAAAGAATAGGGAAGTGTCTGGAGAGATGGCTCAGTGGTCAAAAGTGTTAACTGCTATTGACTTTTGTTGACTTGTGCAGATCTTGTGTGTGGGACTTGGATCTGAGAACCTTTGAGAAGTGGGCAGACTAGTTTAATGCTTTAGACAACCCTATTTCAGTTTCAGTGTGTGTGATATGTATATGAACGTAACAAAGAAAGCAACGATCCAAGGAAGGTTGTTTGAGTTCAGAAAAACATGTAAATAAATGTCAGTAAGCACAAACTAAATATTATCAAAATTTTCCAGAACTTTCTCAGGATAGACCAATTTAAACACAGTTGCATGTATTATAGATTATGTCTGAGAAAGGTCAAAAGTGAGGCAGAAGGCCATATGTAGATTCAGCTTAAACTGGCCAGATTGAATTCTATAGCTATGTTGTGACATCCAATAAGAATAAACATATGTTATAAATTGAATGTAAATGTTTGTCATAGGAAGCATGAAATCACATCCAAGAACAATCCAGGGAACACAATGTACCTGAGGTAAAAGTCCCTCAGCCTTTTTTCCTAGAGGCTCTCACAGTTCCCCAAGCCATTGTTTACCATGCATCATTCTTCTGACCATGTTCTAATGAAAGACCCCCGAAGGGAGACCCTCACTCAGACACTCAAGTCCCGGGACAGCCGCGGACCCAAGAAGACACTGAGACCATACATAAAATGTAGAAGGTAAGATTTAATAAAGCAGCAACATGAAAGCACACAGACCAGAGCTCTGGGGTCGAAACTCATACACCTTTGCACAGGGTAGAGGAGTCTCGACGGTCAGCCAAAATTTTAAAGCAGCAACATGAAAGCACACAGACCAGAGCTCTGGGGTCGAAACTCATACACCTTTGCACAGGGTAGAGGAGTCTCGACGACGACTCAAATTTTTCACAAGCTTTTAAAGGAAAAAACCACAAACTGGGAGGGGGAATGGGGAGGGAATAGGGGAAGTTTAACAACCACAAGTTTACTCAACCAAAGAGTCATATCCTGTGTTTGGCAATACATCTGGCCTGTTGAAACATTCTGTGGTTGTTCCAGAAAATGTTTTTTCTCAAGTATGTTTTCCAGATGGGAAGGGGTGGGCTCCGAGGTGAAAGTTCATGTTCTCACAAGAGGCCAGTAATTTTTCATTCTTCACTAACAACTGTTCTTCCAGAGGACAGGAGTTCTATACCATCATCCAAGTCATATGACTCACAGCTGCCTATAACTCCAGATCCTGAGTATCCAATGTCCTTTTCTGGCTTTCATGGACACACACACAAATGTAAAAAAAAGAAAAGAAAACAAAAAGAATGAAGTTGGAGTTATCATAATACTTGATTTGGAGAGCCATAGTAACCAAACCAATATGGTATTTGTTGTGGGGTATACACCAGAGAAGACTATCCAGACATGGATTTAAGACAATAGAAAGTCTTTAATAGTCATTTGGTGACTACACTGGGTATTTAAGATTCCAGTGTAGCCCTGAGCCTTTCTCAGGGGAGTTTTTAAGCACAAAACCAATGTTGACATACTTAAGATAACAAGAATAGTTAGCTAGAAGTGGAACTACAGAAGCAAAAAGCAAGGTTAGTATATTTACAGACTTTCTCAGAACTATGGACTTTGATGGATTGGATTTTTTTTTTTTTTTTTTTTTTTTTTTTTTTGTACTTTAGGCAGGAGTTTTATGGCCTGAATGGTATTTTCATCATGAAAATAGTTGTGCTAAGGCAAGCATAGGCCTACTAAAGTTGTAAGGCCCTATTAGAGTACTCGCATAAAAACAGACACATAAGTAATAGGACAGATGGCAATTCCACAAGGAAACCTAAATGTCTACAGTCAAATGATTTTTCAATAAATAAAGTTGAATAATGGATAGCCATTTGATAAATGGTGCTGGGAAAACTGTATATACATATGTAGAAGAAAGGAACTATATCTTACCCTACAAGAATCAACTCTAAGTAAATCAAAAACTTATATGACACTAGGTGTGGTGGTATATGCCTTTGATCCAAAAACTTGAATTTTAGAGACAGGTGGATCTCTGTGAGTTCAAGGCCTTCCAAGGCTACATAGTGAGACTTTATCTCAAAAAACAAAACAATAAATAAAAAAATCTTATATGTAAGCAATGAAACTACAATCCAATAGAAATCACAGCAGAAACACCTCAGACAATAGTATAGAAAATACTTTTTAAAATTAAGACCTCAGAGACACGAATAACAAAGACAAAACAAAAAACTAGCATTATATTAAATTAAGAAGTATCTGTACAGCAAAATTAATCGACAGAGTGAAACAACAGCATTCAGAATTAGAGGCAATATTTGCACTCTATTTATCGGAGAGAGGATTTGTACATATGTCGGGAACTCAAAAATCAGCAATAGCCACAATGAATGGCCGCCGCGGCTACCACTGCTGCTGAGGTGGAGGCTGCGGAGGCCGCAGAGGCGGAGGCTGAGGCCGAGGCCCAGGCACAGGGAGGCGCGCCCTGGGCCCAGGCTGGGCCCCAGCTGCTGTTGTGGAGCCCGCCGGGAGGCCCTGGAGCGCGGCCACAGCGCAGCTGCTGCCATGGCGCAGACCTTGCAGATGGAGATTCCAAACTTCGGCAACAGCATCCTTGAGTGCCTCAATGAGCAGCGGCTACAAGGGACTATACTGTGACGTGTCAGTGGTGGTGACGGGCCATGCCTTCAAAGCCCACCGTGCTGCGCTGGCCGCGAGTAGCTCTTACTTCCGGGACCTCTTCAACAGCAGCCGCAGTGCTGTGGTAGAACTGCCGGCCGCTGTGCAGCCACAGTCATTCCAGCAGATCCTCACATTTTGTTACACAGGCCGGCTGAGCATGAACATGGGGGACCAGTTCCTGCTCATCTACACAGCCGGCTTCCTGCAGATCCAGGAGATCATGGAGAAAGGCACTGAGTTCTTCCTCAAAGTTAGCTCTCCAAGTTGCGACTCCCAGGGCCTGCACCCGGAGGAGGCCCCATCCTCAGAGCCTCAGAGTCCTGTAGCGCAGACATTGGGGTGGCCAGCCTGTAGCACGCCACTGCCCCTTGTGTCACCGGTCAAGACAGGAGTTGGACTCAGTGCAATGCACACTCATGGCCAAGAGGCTGTGGGACAGCAGCCAGAAGGAGGCTGGAGGCAGTGGTGGCAACAAGGCGGCCGCAAGATGACCAAGTTCTCCACGCCAGACCTGGCCCTTAACCGGATGCCTCAGCCACTCTCAATGGCCACAGCTACAGCAGCAGTGGCTGTGGTTGCAGTAGGGGGATGTGTGAGTGGGCCCAGCATGTCAGAGCAGACCAGTCCAGGTACCTCCAGTGCTTACACCAGTGACAGCCCCAGCTCCTACCACAATGAAGAGGACGACGAAGAAGATGCAGCTGAGAAGGTAGAGGCCCTTCCTGAGCAGGTGGTCCTTGAGTCCCGCAGTCGCATTCGAGTGCGGCAAGACCTGGCATCTCTCCCAGCTGAACTTATCAACCAGATTGGCAATCGTTGCCACCCAAAGCTCTACGATGAAGGTGACCCCTCAGAGAAGCTGGAGCTCGTGACAGGCACCAATGTATACATCACAAAGGCACAGCTCATGAACTGCCACGTCAGTGCCGGCACGCGGCACAAGGTCTTGCTGCGGCGCCTCCTGGCTTCCTTCTTTGACCGGAACACACTGGCCAATAGCTGTGGCACCGGCATCCGTTCTTCCACCAATGACCCCAGACGAAAGCCATTGGATAGTCGTGTCCTCCATGCTGTCAAGTACTACTGCCAGAACTTCGCCCCCAACTTCAAGGAGAGCGAGATGAATGCCACTGCAGCTGGCATGTGCACCAATGCCCGCTGAGTGGTACGTAAAAGCTGGCTGCCCAAGACTAAGCCGCTGCACCTGGTGGAGGGTGATAACTACAGCAGCTTCATCAGCGACACTTGCAACAAGATAGAACCGGACATGATGAGCATGGAACACAGCTTCGAGACAGCCAGCCATGATGGCAAGGCCAACCCTTCAGCTGAGGTTCTCCAGTAACATACATGTGATACCCCCTTACTGGATGTCACACTCCCCCTCCTATCGCACCCTCACCTATCATCTACAGGACCTGTGAGGGGCTGCTCCATGCCCTCTATCCGGATGCAAGAGCTGGCTGACAATGCCAAACCACTGTACCTAGGAGAGGGCAGTGCCTACAACAGCTTTCTCAGTGTCCATGAGGAAGAGCAGAACTTGATAGGCATAGAATACAGCTTCCACACAGCCCCCTCAGCGAAGGTCCTCCAGTACCTGCCCAGGACCCTTCCATGGATGTCACACTCCCCTCCTGTCACATACATACCCCCACCACCTTAGTCACGAGCTACTGTCTGTCCCTCTCCAGAACCTGCAGGGGTGCTGCATGTTCCCAGCCTCTCTGCCTCCCTGTCATCCCACACCTTTTCCCCAAAGCAAGCTGGGCTGGGTCAAGAGAAGACAGGCATCAGGTGGAATCTGTGACCTTCCTCAACACTCACGGGGAGCCCTGGTTCCCCTTCCTTTTAGGCATTTCCCAGCACCAGGCCCGGCTAGGGGACGGGCAGGACTCAAGAAGAGCCTGCCCCTCACTGTGGCTGCTTGGGACTCCACGGGCCCAGGGGTCTTCTGGACCCCTCCCACCATCCCCCAGTGCTTCCATGTCTCCAAATGCGCCTTCCTGTCCCTCTCGTCTGTTCCTGCACCTTGGGCCTGGGGTAGGTGGGGCCAAGAGGGACTGTCTACTTTACAAACTGAGGAAACAAGCCCAAAAGGCATAGAGAAACTCTAGAACTGACCCTCTGTGACAGCCTCCATCACGTCCCTTTTAGTCCCACCCTGCTCTGCCTCTTTGGGCCCCCTCAGCCCAAGAGGTCATTCCAAGAGAGCAGTGCTCCTATGGGCAGTTGAGGGTCTCAGGACAGGTTTCCAGTCTGGCAGAATTTGTGGGTGTGCGTGCGTGCGTGCGTGCGTGCGTGCGTGCGTGCGTGCGTGCGTGCGTGTGTGTGTGTGTGTGTGTGTGTGTGTGTGCGCGCGTGCGTGCGTGCATGCATAGAGTGTTTGCTTTTAAAAACATGAAGATCAAGAGGCAGCAAGACCAGGGTCGGAACCAGGGAGCAGGCTGGGAGACTGCTGCCCTTCTCTCATCCGACCCTGGGCAGGGCTCCCAGCCCCCACCCCGTGTACATAACTTTTGTTTGTTTGTTTGTTTTTTTGGTTTTTTTGTTTTGTTTTGTTTTACTTTTTATTCTTTTTGTGTATATAATTTTTTTAAACTTTTTTTAGAGAATGAAATATTGAAGTATTGAAAGACCCACAACGTGAGGACTCCCCCATGTTCTGACTCAGGAGAGGCAACACCCCAAAATCACCCACAAGAAACGGGTCTTGTTGCAAATTGCAAGAGGATTTTTATTCAAGAGCGCTCTCGGGCCCACGGTCATACACCACGCAGGGGTAGAGGACCGTGGTGCGCCGAGTAGTTAGATTAGAGGGTATTTAAAGGAAGAAACCACAACTTAAGGAGGTGGGAAGGGCGTTGTTGGAAAATACCAAAAATACCAGTTAAGAGTCACAAGGAAGTGCAAAGTTACAAGAGTCACAAGGAATACCTAGTAAGTGTTAACTCTCAAGACAGCTTCTAAGAGCCCCTAACAATAGCACATTTGCATTGCAGGTTCTGGGTGACTTTCTTTGAATGAGCACTCTTTAAACCCAGGAAGCGGGTGGGTGGAGGAATGTCACTATCTGTTTTATGATTAGCATACCTTTACAAAGGCCACATTCCCAAGCCTGGGCCTATAGGCCTAGAATTCTGTTTTAACTTTGTTATACTTTCAGTATAAGATTTCCTTTTATTTTTCAAATCAATGGGAATGTGTCTGAGGTTCCCTGAGTCCCTGGGCTGTGGAAGGCAGGATGCAGGGAAGACTGAATGTGTGTGTGTGGACTGTGGGGGCATGTTTCCACAGGGGCCCAGTCCCAGTGCCCCAGGACTCCCGTGGTTCCAACCAGTTTCCTCTCCCCCGGGACTACAGTTTTAGGGTGTTCACAGGTCCCAGTTAGCTGAGCCCACTCCTGGGGGATGAGGCAGGGCAGGGTCCGCATCTATTGTTACTGGTTTGCGGAGCATTTCTCTGGCCGCACTCCTTTCCACTCTAGCTCTCCAGGAGCAGTCTTTTGGGTGTCTTGAATTTGACATGTGAGCACAGGGTTTCTGTTACTCCCCTCCATTAATGTCCTTTCACATCTCACTGGTTCTGCTCTAGCCCTGACCTCCCCCCCTCTCCCCAACTCTGCATTCTGGCTGCCTTTTCAGAGGCAGGGGGTTGCAGGATTGGAGAAGGTGGGATGGAGCCTTTTGAGTCAGATCTGGAGACCTGTCTCCAGGCCAGCAGCACCCTCTAATCTGCCATGATCCCTCTTAACATCTGATGGTGTGAGGGAGGTCTGACTTGGCCCCCAGTACCTTAGTCCTGGGTGGCCAAGTGGAGGGGAGTAGACATCCCTAGCTAAAGCACAAGCACCTTAGTCATACCCCCTCCCTCCGCCCTCGCCCTGGCCTGTTACCCACCTCCCCCAGCAAAGATCCCAAAGCACAATCTCCTGATAACTTGTCGAGCAGCTGAGCCTGGCCGGGATGAACGCAGGCTGTGCTCCCTGCCCAGGTTTAGTAAGGGGGCAGCTCTGTGGGGCGGAGAGGGCTTGTAGAGTGGGCAGCAGAGCCCATTGGCTTTATACTTCCCTCACCCCAAGCCCCAAGCACCTCAGGAGGTGGCCCTGACTCCCGGGGCTTGGGGTGAGGGAAGTATAAAGCCAGGGGTGCAGGGGAGAATACTACTCACTAGGAGAGCCAAAGACAGGGTTGTGCCTTACCTCAGGAGCCACCCCTGCACCCCTCCTCTGAAAGTCAGCTGCTTGCCCTGCCCTCCTGAGAGCTGCATGGTCCCCACCCCAAGCACCCAGGAGAGTGAAAAAGTAACCCATTTAGCAGGAAAGACAAGAAGGGGCAAACCCAGTGGCTACCCTCCCACCCATCCATGCCTCTCATGGGGACAGGCCATCACCCACTGGCCAGTGTGAACTGCCAATGCCCTCCCCACCCAGAGCCGAGCCCCCACCCTTCCCAGGCCCACAAGTGAGATTGCACATTAACTACTGTATGGAGAGGAGCGGTGTTGGGAAATGTGAACCCTGAGAGTCAGTGATGCTGATAAGAATAAACAAGATGCCTTTGTAACAACAAAAAAACAAAAAACAAAAACAAAAATCAGCAATAACAAAATAAATAATCCAATTTTAAATGGACACATGATCTGGATAGATATCTCTTTTTAAAAAAAGAAAAAGAAAAGAAAAAACAGATGTGAGAAAATGTTCAAAACCATTAGTCATCAAAGGAATTCAAATAAAACCACAATAGGCCGAGTAGTAGAACACATCCTTAGCATGTGTACAAATCTAGGTTCAGTTCTCAATACCAAACCAAACCACAGTGAGATACCATCTCACCTACTCAGAATGGCTGTTCTAAGAACAAGGCAGAACAAAAACAAAAGCATTTTGATGAAGAGGTTGAGAAAATGGAATTCTCATACCTTGTTGGTGTGAATAAAAATTATCATAGCTGTTGTAGATTATGGCGTTTCCTTAAAGTATAGATATTCTTCAAAGAACTAAAAGTAAGTGATATGACCAGTTCTCCCACCGCTGGATGTATCTATCCAAATAAAACAAAATTAACACATTGAAGAGACTCATGTTAATTAGCAGCACTATTCACAACAGCCACAATTTGGAACCAATCCAGGTGCCTCCTAACAGGTGACTGGGTAAAGATATGTGATATAGATTCACAATAAAATATTATTCAGATTTAAAATCAATACAATTATTTTACTTGAAGCAAAATGGAATTGGAGATATTAAGTTTGGTGATGTAGCTGGCTACTAAACGATTATTATGCAATCTTGTGAAGTATTTTGTTATTTATTTATTTCACCCCAATCACTGCCCCTTCCCAGTCGCCCCTCACAGAGTCTTCCCCCTTCTCTGAGAGGGTGAGGCTCCCCGAATATTTATTCCCTGTGAATCAAGTCTCTGCAGGGTTTAGGCACAACACTTCCAATGAGGCCAGACATGTCAGATGGGACATAGTTTTGAACATGTCTGCATGACACAGTTTTGGCTGCAGGAGCACCATCAAGCTGAATCTTTGGCTTTTTGGTATAGACATGGAGTTGCTCTTTCTTGTATGCTTGTCTGTTTTGCCTTTTTCTATACAGTATTTGTCCTTAAATACAACTTTGGTAAAAATTTCTGGGAATGGGATTGAGGGCATTACTAGAGAAGGGAATGACTCTGATGTCTACTAGGAACAAACTGCTCTGGTTATTCAAGCAGCCAACCCAGGCATGTTGGGACAAGGATTTTTGCATGTGAAGGCTGACTGCCTTAATTGTTCTCTGGGAAATTTTAGTCAACTCATGATGATTAAGTTGTATCAGGAAATATTTAAAGCAGGAAATGTTTTTGAGAAACCTGAAGTTTTAGTAGTTAAGAAAAGTAAAGACCCCAAGGAAAAGAAACACTGGGCCTGGATCACCAAGGACAAGGATGTCCATAGAAAACACAAGGGGCAAGATAAAGGAAATAATAGCTGCATCTACTGGATTAATTAGTGAGCAATGGTGAGAGCCCCCGTGAGGAGGGATCTCTAATAATAGAAAGATTGACCCAGAAATGTTATTGGAGAAAACTGGAATATATAAGTATAACAAAAAAGATAAAAGAATGGATAGAAGAGTTTGGACCCCACAAGGGAGGCCATTAGATTAGTGAGCTGGCCTTCCTGAAAAGACTAGAACATACTGATTTGACCCCCTAGCATCACCTGCCTAAGGAAATTAGGGTACACATTCTAAGAGATAGAATTCGGGCTTGTGAAGGAGCGCCCTGGGGAAGCTACAAAGGCAATTAATACTGCGTATGGAAAAGAGTTTGAAAAGCACTGTAGAAATAGATATTCAGATGAGCTTAATAAACCAGAGAAAGAGATTCTGCAAATTTAGACAAGCTAAAATATTAACATTATTCTGACCTGCTCAGCACCTTTATGTTTTCATGGGGTCTGTTCTGCTATGTTCTCAGTCCCAGGCTTCAAAGCTCACAAACAATTCTTTGGGCTATTACATGAATCACAGGTCTCAAGTTTTATTTTCTTTCACTATCACTTGAATTTTTGATCTTTATAGAAAAGAGTCTGGGCTGGGGGAGGAATTGGCGCGGTTTCACACGATTGGTTCATTTAAACATCAGCAGACTGTACGTGCAGATCGAGGTAACAGCAGAGCATCTGGTTAACATTTAACCCACGTCAGAAGGGTGGGAGATAGGGAGGCGCTGGGCCAGTCCAGACATGTCTTTGCATTCTCTTTATCTTTATGGTCAAACAGCCTCAGGAATGTCTTAATGACGGGCCTGCCCTGGCATGTCCTGGCCTATTCTGCCATGTTCTCAGTCCCAGGCTTCAAAGCTCACAAACAACTCTTTGGGATATTACATGAATCAGAGGTCTCAAGTTTTATTTTCTTTCATTATCACTTGAATTTTTGATCTTAGCTATTCTGACAGATGTAAGATGGAATTTCAGAGTTGTTTTGATTTGCATTTCCCTGATGGCTAAGGAAGTTAAACATTTCTTCAGGTGCTTCATGGCCATTTGAGATTCTTCTATTGAGAATTCTTTGTTTAGATCTGTACCCCATTTTGTAATGCAATTATTTGGTTTGTCAATGTCTAGTTTCTTGAGTTCTTTATATATTTTTGCATATCAACTGTCTGCTAGAAGTGGGGTTGGTTGTGGGGGACCTGCCCCATCAGGTTAACAGATTCCAGAGAGGAGGAAAAATTGAATCAGGCACAGTGATCAGGAGAATCTTGCAGCCTTGACTGACTAGTGATCTGGATGCTTCTTTATTTATACAGAATTTAGTAAATGGGGATAAATTTATGCTGTTCCAAGAAATATATATCATTTCTGTCCCCATACACATGTTTAATTTCTTCTTATATGTCTGGGATCATAAGTTTAGTCATCATTAATAAACCATGATAAAGTTAGCTTTTACAATCATTTTCAATCATCAACCCCATAACTCAAGGTTTGTTTGGTTTTTTTTTTAAAGATTTTTGTTTATTTATTATTATAAGTAAGTACACTGTAGCTGTCTTCAAACGCACCAGAAGAGGACATCAGATTCCATTATGGGTGGTTGTGAGCCACCATGTGGTTGCTGGGATTTGAACTCAGGACCTCTGGAAGAGCAGTCAGTGCTCTTACCCGCTGAGCCATCTCACCTGCCCCCACAACTCAAGTTTTAAGAATCCAGAGGCATATTTTGCTAGAGCATGGATATATGTTAAATAACAGCCTGTTCTCAGGCTGGCAACTCTTGCAGTTTCAAAGGTGCTAAACAGAAAGAAAATCTCCAAGCCAGCCCAGGCAGACCACCATGTCCTGAGCAGTGCATTATTAACTTTTAGTGATCAGAGTACCAGTTGTCAGTAGGCCCAAGAAAAATCTTCAGACTGAAGCTGCTGCAGTTATTATTCACTTTCTGACATAATACGATGTTTATATTTTACATCTTTGTAGGACACATATGTCTAATCTTGGTATTCTTTTGTTCCTTGGTTATATGATACCACAGTGGTCCTGTGCAAGCTAACTCTTCGAAGAAAGGGAGGTCATTATACTTCATTCTTTTGCCAATTTTTCACACCATTCTTTATACATCAATATAAGCCCCCTATGTATGAGGTAACTCCAGCCAATCTAACTTTGTTGCTGTATCTTTTTCTTGAGGGTCTTACCATATGTGGCCCACAATCTTATATGCCATATGTCTTAGTCAGGGTTTCTATTCCTGCACAAACATCATGACCAAGAAGCAAGTTGGGGAAGAAAGGGTTTATTCAGCTTACACTTCCACACTGCTGTTCATCACCAATGGAAGTCAGGACTGGAACTCAAGCAGGTCAGAAAGCAGGACCTAAAGCAGAGGCCATGGAAGGATGTTCCTTATTGGCTTGCTTCCCCTGGCTTGTTCAGCTTTCTTTCTTTCTTTCTTTCTTTCTTTCTTTCTTTCTTTCTTTCTTTCTTTCTTTCTTTCTTTCTTTCTTTCTTTCTTTCTTTCTTTCTTTCTTTCTTTCTTAAAGATTTATTTATTTATTATATGTAAGTACACTGTAGCTGTCTTCAGACACTCCAGAAGAGGGAGTCAGATCTCATTACGGGTGGTTGTGAGCCACCATGTGGTTGCTGGGATTTGAACTTCGGACCTTCGGAAAAGCAGTCGGGTGCTCTTACCCACTGAGCCATCTCACCAGCCCCTCAGCTTGCTTTCTTATAGAACCCAAGACCACCAGCCCAGAGATGGTACCACCCACAAGGAACCCTCCCCATGATCGCTAATTGAGAAAATGCCTTACCGCTGGATCTCATGGAGGCACTTCCCCAACTGAAGCTCCTTTCTCTGTGATAACTCCAGCCTGTGTCAAGGTGACACACAAAACCAGCCAGTACACTACATAGTCACCTGAGTCTAAATAGTAGGAACTCCTCTAGTCCTCTGAGTCTGGTTGACCATTTTAAACTTATTTTGTTCTGACTATTTTGTTCCAGAGTAAGTACAGGAGCAGATGTTCCAAGAATATCTTGGAGCCAGGGCCTCATAAAGAGATCTGACATGTTTGTGTGCATCACAATCTCCAGAGCATAAGGAAGACCTTTTTTAAAAAAAAAATTAGATATTTTCTTTATTTACATTTCAAATGTTATCCCCTCTGAAAACCCCTATCCTCTCTCCCTGCTCATCCACCTACCCACTCCCACTTCCTGGCCCTGGCATTCCCCTACACTGGGGCATAGAGCTTTCACAGGACCAAGGGCCTCTCCCCCCATTGATGATTGACAAGGCCATCCTCTGCTACATATGCAGCTAGAGCCATGAGTCCCACCATGTGTATGCTTTGGTTGGTGGTTTAGTCCCTGGGAGTTCTGGGGGTACTGGTTAGTTCGTATTTTTGTTCCTCCTAGGGGGCTACAAACCCCTTTGGCTCCTTGGGTCCTTTCTCTAACTCCTACATTGGGGACCTTGTGCTCAGTCCAATGATCGGCTGCGAGCATCCACCTCTGCATTTGTCAGGCACTGGTAGAGTCTCTCAGGAGACAGCTATAACAGGTTTCTGTCAGCAAGCACATGTTGGCATCCACAATAGTGTCTGGGTTTGGTGACTGTATATGGGATGGATACCCGGGTGGGGTAGTCTATGGATGGTCATTCCTTCAGTCTCTGTTCCACACTTTTTCTCTGTAACTCCTTCCATGGGTATTTTGTTCCCTCTTATAAGAAGGAATGAAGTATCCATACTTTGGTCTTCCTTCTTCTTGAGTTTCATGTGTTTTGTGAATTAGGTATTCCAAGCTTCTGGGCTAATATCCACTTATCAGTAAGTTCATACCATGTGTGTTCTTTTGTGATTGGGTTACCTCACCCAGGATGATATTTTCTAGTTCCATCCATTTGCCTAAGAATATCATGAATTCATTGTTTTTAATAGCTGAGTAGTACTCCATTGTGTAAATGTACCACATTTTCTGTATCCATTCCTCTGTTGAGGGACATCTGGGTTCTTTCCAGCTTCTTGCTATTATAAATGAGGCTGCTATGAACATAGTGGAGCATGTGTCCTTGTTATATATTGGCGCATCTTCTGGGTATATGCCCAGGAGTGGTATTGCTGAGTCCTCAGGTAGTACTATGTTTAATTTTTCTGAGGAACTGTCAAACTGATTTCCAGAGTGGTTGTACCAGCTTGCAATCCCACCAGGAATGGAGGAGTGTTCCTCTTTCTCCACATCCTCGCCAGCATTTGCTGTCACCTGAGTTTTTTAACTTAGCCATTATGTCTGGTGTGAGGTAGAATCTCAGGGTTGTTTTGATTTGCATTTTGCTGATGACTAAGGATGTTGAACATTTCTTTAGGTGCTTCTCAGCCATTCAGTATTCCTCAGTTAAGAATTCTTTGTTTAGCTCTGTACCCCATTTTTAATAGGGTTATTTGGTTCTCTGGAGTCTAACTTCTAGAGTTCTTTGTATATATTGCATATTAAGCCTCTATCAGATGTAGGATTGGTAAAGATCTTTTCCCAATCTGTTGGTTGCCGCTTTGTCCTATTGACAGTGTCCTTTGCCTTACAGAAGCTTTGCAATTTTATGAGGTCTCATTTGTCAATTCTTGATCTTAGAGCTTAAGCTATTGGTGTTCTGTCCAGGAAATTTTCCCCTATGCCCATGTGTTCAAGGCTCTTCCCCACTTTCTCTTCTATTAGTTTCAGTGTATCTGGTTTTATGTGGAGGTCCTTGATCCACTTGAACTTGAGCTTTGTACAGGGAGATAAGAATGGATCGATTTGCATTCTTCTACATGCTAACTGCCAGTTGAGCCAGCACCATTTATTGAAAATGCTTTTTTCCACTGAATGGTTTTAGCTCCTTTGTCAAAAATCAAGTGTCCATAGGTGTGTGGGTTCATTTCTGGATCTTCAATTCTATTCCATTGATCTACCTGTCACCGTACCAATACCATGCAGTTTTTTTGTTTGTTTGTTTTTGTTTGGTTTCTTGCTTTTTGTTGTTGTTGTTGTTTTTAAGACAGGGTTTCTCTGTGCAGCTCTGGCTGTCCTGGAACTCAGGCTGTAGACCAGGCTGGCCTCGAACTCAGAAATCCGCCTGCCTCTGCCTCCCAAGTGCTGGGATTAAAGGCGTGCGCCACCATGCCCAGTGCATGCCTCAATCTTGAAGCTATTGTGGATAGTTATGTAGCTCATATCCCTGGTCCTCTGCAATTAGATCTTGATCTTTGTCTTAGGACCATCAACTGTACCATCACCTATGACAGCTTTAATAAAAGCAACCAAGTGATTTAGAATGTAAGGGCCAAAGGTCAGAATAAGGAACAAAATGATCAGAAGTCCTAACAATGCAGAAATCAAAGTAGTAAACCAGGGGGAGCTGTTAAACTAAGACTCAAACCAGCTCTGTCTCTCTTCTCTCTTCTGGCTGGCTAACCCTTCTCTCACCTTGGCCATTGAATCTTTATCCCTGGAATGGTCTCCAGTATGTGCTTCCAGATGTTTCACACCCTCAGGTAGTGAAGAAATTGTTGGCCCCCTAACACTGATGGGCCTGATACTGGCTTCTCCCATCTTGGGGATACACATATATGGGGGTTTCTCACAGGACACTTCAATTTTGGGTGTCTGCACCCTAAGCCCCACCCTCCGTGGCCACTTCTGAGGCGCAGTTTAGATTTACAAGTCCCTCGTCCCCCACATTCAGGCAATCCTTCTCCCTGTGCCTCCAGGGCAGCAACACCCCTGAAGTCAAGGCCTACCACTAAATCAGGGATCAAAGTCAGGGTCCAGCCACCAGATACAATGTGGGTAGTGGACCAAGCCACATCACCAGTGGCTGGGAGCACCTGCCAAGTCACCCTGGTAGGGTTGTTGGGGCTGCTGAGACTCAGTGCCAGAAGACACACCATAGCCGTCTCATAGTTTCTCTGGCCTTGCAGAAGGGTGTTGCTTGGGTGTCTGCTGCTATCTAGTTGGTGTCAGGCGCAGGTGCTGATCTGATTGAACCCAGGCAGTTACTCCATCCACTTTAACGGAGGTGGGGTGGTCAGCAACACCAGGGATTGTTTGCTTCTGAGTGTTCAGCACAGTCTCTTAACATACACCCAATCTCCACCTTGGAACTCTTGTGGAACCTCTGGGGTACCTGCATCATACAGGGCACTAAGTTTAGGCCACAGTTCCAGATGGCTGATCTGGGAAGCTTGCAATCAAACCATAAGATCCTTGTCAGCCTGAAAAGTCACTCTGGTGGGGATCAAGAGCCAGGGTCAAGGGAGTGGGTGTCCCATGCAGGATCTCAACAGGGGTCAGGTTAAAATGGTAGGGGGTGTTCAGGGCCAAGGGGAGGGGCACCAACCAGTCAAAGCCAGTCTCCAAGGTCAACTTAGCCAAGGTCTCTTGTAGGGGTTCTGTTTATTTTCTCTATCTGCTTTGAGCTCTGGGGACAGTACACACAATGGGGATTCCTATTAGTCCCCAATATCTCTGCCAATCCCTGACTTACCTTAAGAGACAAAAGCAGAACCATCGATTGTCCAATCTAATTACCTTGGGCACTCTGAACCTCTGGAAAATTTTCTTCTAATATCTTCTTAGCTACCACGGTAGCTGTTTCCTGCTTGGTGGGGAATGTTTCAACCCATCCAGGGAAAACTACACCTGATGGGTGTTCCCAGACTGGTATAGGTTTCTTTACAATGAGGGTCATCAGATCATACAATTGATGCATGATACATCTTTGTAATCTAGTCTTAAGACATGGCAGTTATGTAAATCTCAAGAAATGTAATTTCTTGGGTCTATTTTTATGACTAGTTACACATTACAATAAATAAGCTAAGCTACATGAGACTCCTTGCTAATTGCCAAACTACCAGTACAGAATGACCACAAATTCTTCACAAGAAATTTCCATAAAGCTTAGTTTCAATAGTCCCCAACAACTTATTATGTGTGTTAAGATGAACTAGAGGAGAAAATCCTGAAGGTTTTAAACAGTGATAAGCAAGCAAAAATATTAATTACTCTAATAGATTTGTATAGACTGTAAACCTACAGATTTTTAAAACCTTAGCTGTGTCATGTAATGTTTTCTTGGAAGTTGTCTTGTGAGAAGGTCATATGATGTTTTTCTGGAAGCTGTCTTGAGAAAGGTCATGTGATATTTTGCTGAAAACAGATACTTGAGAGGGTGGTGGGTGGTGGTGATATTCAGAAAGAATATAAGTAGAACCCTGAAGATAGTGAAAGGAAAAGCATCATGTACCCTCCCCCAAGACAGCGTCCAGAAAAACATCATGTGACACCACTGAGTTTTTTTTTTTTTTTAATGAAACCAGAAACTTTCACTTCAATTCTGTGCTTTGTAAATGTGTATAATTGTTTAAATTTTTCAGATAACAAAGATTGGGCCTGACAGGATCTTTTTACTTCTGCTTTCCATCGGCTCAGTATGTGGTTAGGAGTAGGGATCTACATGTCACTTCTTGCCTAGTGTTATGGTTGAAGTGACCTCTCAGTTGTGGGACACTGCTGCCATCAGGTGGTGATAGTCACTTAATGACTTCTGATGTGAAGAAACAAATCCTTTATCAGATTCCAGAGACTACCAGTCAGAGGTGTGCACAAAAAACATGAAGGCTCAGCATGGTGGCACACACCTTTAACCCCAGTGCTTAAGAGTTCAGAGGCAAGTAGATTTCTGAGTTCAAGGCCAGCCTGGTCTACATAGTGAGTTCCAGGACAGCCAGGACTACATAGTGAGACTCTGCCACAAACAAACAAAAAGAAAGAAAAAAATATGGAGAAGCAAAATACAATACCAGAATTTCTACTTCCTTTCATTTTTATAAAAAAAAGGTCAAGTAATTGTACTAATATTGAATATATCAGTTGTGTTCAGAATTCTTCATCCTGAATGAATTCTAAGTTTCCGCTCAGTATCACCTTCTCAGGGAAACGTTGAAGCCTCATGCTGTTATCAAGCTTAGAGGCCACAGCCTGTACCCCAAACCAGGTTCAGTTATCGGTCCTCAGTGGGCCAATTAAATGAGTCAAATTAATAGCGGAAGTCAGTAAGAGAAGATTTATTAAATATGGCCATATTGGAAAGATAGACGAGACTCTGTAATTCTATGTCTTAGGGTAACTATTGGTGTGCTAAAAACACAATGATCAAAGCAACTTGGAGAGGAAAGGGTTTATTTGACTTACGCTTCTATATAACTGTTCATCATTGAAGGAAGTCAGGACAAGAACTCAATCAGGGCAGGAACTTGGAGGCAGGAGCTGATGCAGCAGCCATGGAGTCATGCTGCTTACTGGTTTGCTTTCCCTAGCTTGCTCAGCCTGCTTTTTTTGGTTTGTTTGTTATAGAACTGGACCCTCCAACATTGTCTTAGTTAGGGTTTTACTGCTGTGAACAGACACCATGACCATGGCAAGTCTTATAAAAAGCAACATTTAATTGGAGCTGCTTACAGGTTCAGAGGTTCAGTCCATTATTATCATGGAGCATGGCAGCATCCAGGCAGGCATGGCACAGGCAGAGCTGAGAGTTCTATGTCTTCATCCAAAGGCTGCTAGTGGAAGACTGACTTCCAGGCAACTAGGGTGAAGATCTCATACCCACACCGAGAATGACACACCCATTCCAACCAGGTCACACCCATTCCAACAAGGCCACACCTCCAGATGGTGCCACTCCCTGGTCCAAGGATATACAAACCATCACAAACATCAATCACTAGTTAGGAAAATGTTCTACACACTTGCCAGAAACTTGAGCTTATGGAAGCATTTCCTCAGTTGAGGCTCCTTCCTCTCCCATGACTCTGCATTGTGTCAGGTTGACTTAAAACTAACCAGCACACCCCCTAAATCTTTGGGGTCCTGAAATGAGATTAAAGTTAAAATAATGAACCAGGGATATACAAATCAAGGTATGGTTCTGTCTACTTCAAATATAATAATGTGGCCTCATCTCATGCCTACAAATAATTCTCCCCAGAAATAGCATTGCTCTCCACACGTAGGGGACAGTTTTATATTTCTGGAATCCTATTCTGGTTAAGGTGGAGGGAATGGGCAGATTTGCATGAACAACTTTGTCATTTGGTAGGTAGGATTTGGGGATACTAAAAAATAATAGAGCAGTTTCACAGTACAAAACTGTTCCCCAGTCTAAGTAGTTATTCTAGTGCCCTTTTCATATTTGTGAAAATTAAAGATCTGGCTTTAATCATAACTTTTTGCTGAGTGTTAATAAAATATTTTCATAGTTTTACTAAATGTTGAATTCTGGAAATCTAACCATTGTGAATACATAGGAAAAAATAACTCATGGTTCAGGATTGTGCTTAGTTCACATTAATCTGGAAAGTCATTATTCTGGGCAAGGGTAGTAGTGATTATTTATAATATACACCAATGTTATTAGCCCTCAAGAGGGTGAGACTGGAGATAAGAGATTTTGAGGACAGCCTGGGTTTCAAAAATGCCCAAACTAGAAACAGCAGCAGCAGCAACAACAAAATAATTTCCCTGAAGGAAACTCTGTCATGGCAGGGAGAGCATGAAGCAGCAGCTGGTCAGACACATGTGCAGTCAGAGAGAGAGAGAGAGAGAGAGAGAGAGAGAGAGAGAGAGAGAGAGAGAGAGAGAGAAACACTGGTGCTTAGTTTTCTCTTTGTTTCTTTTCATTCATTTCAAGAATCCACTGGATGTTGTTGCCTACAGGGTTGATATTCTCTCCTCTTTTAAACTTCTCTGGAAATACCCTCACAGTCACACCCCATGATGCTTTCCTCAAGGTGATTTCAAGTATATTTAAGTTGACAATGAAGATTAATCACAGTGTGTTTGTCTCTCTCAATCTAAATAAAATGAAAATAAAGAATTTTGATAAGACATTTTATAATACTGACTTAAACAGCTTCTCACTGCCTGAGGCATATACATTCCAAAAATAGGACATTGTTTTTAATTTTCCATAAATAGAAGACCCCCTGAGTAATTTTCTTAAAACCAAAGAAACCCAAGGTCAGTTCAAATTATTCCTTCTAACAACTATTCGTGTATCCCTTTTATTCCCATGCCTTCAGTCTTCAAATATCTAGGATAGTATTCTCAAAATCAATGAAAATAACCTTTACAAGAACAACTCTTGGGCTGGCGAGATGGCTCAGCGGGTAAGAGCGCCCGATTGCTCTTCCGAAGGTCCAGAGTTCAGGTCCCAGCGACCACATGGTGGCTCACAACCATCCGTAACAAGATCTGACTCCCTCTTCTGGTGTGTCTGAAGACAGCTACAGTGTACTTACATATAATAACAAATAAATCTTAAAAAAAAAAAAAAAAAAAAAAAAAAAAAAAAAAAAAAAAAAGAACAACTCTTAGGTCTGGAGAGTTATTTCAACAGTAAGAACACTGGGTATTCTTCTTGAAGAAGTTCAGTTCCCAGTATCATGTTGGGTAGCTCAAAACTGCCTATAACGCTAGCTTTAGGGAGATCTAACATCCTTTTATGGCACCCTAATGCAGGGTACCAGGTGTGCAAGTAATTCACAGACATACATGCAGGCCAACACCCATACACATAAAATAAAATTTAATTAAAAAGAAAGAAAGAAAGAGAGAGAGAGCGCGCGCAATTATTATTGCCACATCTTTGGTTTCCTCAGTAAATGCATGGCCTTGCATAAACCAGGCTCTTGATAATCTAAGTGGCAATTTCATGACTGCTCAGTGACCAAGCCAGCACAGTCAGTCAACAGGGTCTCAAGGGAGAGAATAAGAATTGAAAATAAAAAGACAATTAGACAACATTATAACATGAGTCCAGTCAGTGCTGAGGCTGAAGCAGGTTTATTTTTCTCCTGTCCACTTTTATACCATTCTAAGTACATGCAAAGGATAAAGGAACAAACAAGGCAATAAACAAAGCCCCTTAGTACTCAGGAACTTATCAAGATGATAAGATCTTGATCCTACTTCTTTGTCCTAACCAAATGTCAAATTCCTGCCTGAGCCTATTTCCATATCCTGGCCCAATGTCAAATTCCTGCCAAATTTCTAGAAGCAGGCCCAAGAGCTCTCCACAGCTCAGACTAATTAAGATTCATTTCCTAGTCTGTGATTCCCCAAAGGATTTACTTATTTGAATAAAATCTGATTATTGATAATTGTGATGTGTGCAACACTCACTTTTTTCCTTTTCAAATGGAGGATAACCCACTATGAATGGTTGCTTGAGTATAAAACTGAATATATGTGAAATCTCTTAAGCCTAAACCTGGCATATATGTTGTATATTCTCTTACTTTCTTCTTAAGATTTTCTACTGTTTAGTCAAAAGATGGCAGCAGTGGCTACAGTATTTATTTGGACATTATTTGCTAGTAGCTCCCTCTCAGAGACTACTGCTTTCTGCTTTTCTAGTGGAGCAGAGTTTGTTCCTGGCACCTATGTCAAGCAGATCACAGTTGCCTGTAGCTTCAGGTTAAGAGGATCTGGCTTCTGAGGCCATGGTATATATTTGGTATGCATTCACATAAATGTACAAACACATGCATAAATCTTAAAAAAACTAAAAAGAGGAGTAGATGGCAAGAAATAATTGAACTTTAGGCTGAAATGAATAAAAATAATACAAAGAATTAATGAAATGAACAGTTGGTACTTTGAGCAAAACAGTAAGATTAATAAACCCTTAGCCAAATTAATTAAAAGATGGAGAGAGAAGACCAAACTAATAATATTAGAAATGAAAAGGAGCATATCACAACTGGGACACATAAGAAATCCAGAGAATAACAAGGACATACTTTAAAAATCTGTACTCTACCAAATTGAAAAACCTACAAAAGATGGATAAATCTCTTGATATATATGACCTACCAAAGTTAAATAAAGATCAGATAAGTAATTTAAACACACAGCCTCTAGTGAAATAAAAGCAGTAATTAAAAGTCTCCCAACAAACACACACACAAAAAGTCTCCCAACAACAGCAGCAACAACAAAAGCCCAGTGCTAGATGGTTTTAATGCAGAATTCTACCAGACCTTCAAAGAAGAATTAACACCAATACTTCTCAAATGATTTCACAAAGAAGAAACTAAAGGAACATTGCCTAATTCTTTTTTTTTTTTAAGGCCACAATTATTCTGTTACCTAAACCACACAAAGACCCAAAAAAGAAAGAAAATCAGAGACCAATTTTCCTTAAAAACATAGATGCAAATTTCTCAATAAAATACTTGTAAAGTGAATCCAAGAACAAATCATCAAAGAGATTATCTACTATGTTCAAATGAGATTCATCCCAGAGATATAGGTATGGTTCAACATATATAAATTCATAAATGTAAAATACCACATAAACAGACTGAAGGACAGAAAAAAAATCACATGATCACTTTCATTAGATGCAGAAAAGGCTTTTGACAAATATAACACCCCTTCATGATGGAGAGATTAGGGATATAAGGAACAAACCCTCAACATAATAAAAGCAATTTACAGGAAGCCCACAACCAATATCAACATAAACACAGAGAAACTCAAAGCATTTACACTAAAATCAGGGATAAAACAAGGATATCCACTTTCTCCATATTCAATATAGTACTTGAAGTCTTAGAAACAACAAGACAATTGAAGGAGACCAAGGAGCTACAAGTAGGAAAGTCAAAGTATCCTTATTTGCAGATGATATAATTTTATATACAAATAACCCTAAAAACTCTGCCAGGAAACTTCTACATCTACTGTACTTTTAGCAAAATAGCAGGAGAGAAAATTTATACACAAAAATCTAAACTTTCATGTATATAAATGACAAACAAGGAATCAGGAAAACAATACCTTTCACAATAGCCAAAAAAACAATCAACCAAACAACCAACCAAAAAAAAAAAAAAAAAAAAAAAAAAAAAAAAACCCTTGGCATAACTCTAAGAATACAAATGAAAGACTTAAATAATATAAACTTTAAGAAACCAAAAAAAAAAAAAAAAAAAAAAAAAAGAAGCCAGGCGTGGTAGTGCACGCCTTTAATCCCAGCACTCAGGAGGCAGAGGCAGGCAGATTTCTGAGTTCAAGGCCAGCCTGGTCTACAAAGTGAGTTCCAGGACAGCCAGGGCTATACAGAGAAACCCTGTCTTGAAAAACAAAAACAAACAAAACAAAACAAGCAAACAAACAAAAAGACATTAAAGAAAGATATTAGAGAAGATACCAGAAGATGGAAAGATCATCCATGCTCATGAATTAGTATGATCAGTATAGTAAAAATGCTATTTTAGCAAAAGCAGTTTACAGATTCAGTGTAAAATGCCCATCAAAATTCCAAGACAATTATTTCCAGAAATTGAAAAGACAATTTTCAACCTCTTATATGCCAAAGCCAGCTTTGACAGGTTGGTACACTGAGGAGGGGCATGGGTGATTTATCACTCAACATACTTTCAATATACTTTTCTCTGAGGGGAAAAAAAGACTTAATTTCTGGGGCCAGCAAAAAAAAAGGGGGGAAACACACACACACACACACACACACACACACACACACACACGAAGCAAGGCTCCAACAAGCTCCAACAATTTTATTTTTTCCCAACAGCTTATATATCCCAGCAAAATCTTTCAAGTAACAATGTTACATTCTATTTTTCTTTAAGTGACACATTCCGACGAGTAAAAAAGGTATCATGTTCCTTAATACCTTTATATGATTAAATATTTTACATAATACAGGTAAAAGGCAAATTATTTCCAAGAACCCACATACAATCATATATAAGCAATATGTTACAGATTAACAAAATGTAAACAAGCAAGGTATTTTTTTTTCTCAGCCAGTTTCTTTTTCTGGAAGACTGCAATTTGTGGTTACAAAGAAAGGACCAATTATTTTATTTATCTTGAAAAGCAATTTTATAAAAAACCTAAACTTTTATATACAAACAGTCACATCTACTTTAAATTCTCAGGATGCACATCTACTCATTAATTTTTTTATTAAATCATATAAGGAAGCTAAAAGCAAAAATGGGTGCAAGAAATTAATTAGTCATCATCTTGATCATAAGCCCAGCTTTAGCAAGAAAGGCACGACATCTAGTACTAGTCAGGCTGCCACTGTTCTTGTTCCCTGACCTCAGAAAAACCCTGGCTCAACTAGAGATGGCCTTTCTGAACTCTAAACAGTTCCTTAAAATTTTCGACATCAAAGCTACTAACAAAACATCGTAACCCAACTTTACTAACAATCTACATCTCTGAGGGTAGTGGTTGAATCATTAATCTACTCAGGGAGCAATGCTTATTATTATTATTGTGAATGCCAATGACAGTGCCCAGTGAGGCTGGAACCCCCTTAGAATTTCCATACAACTCATAGATTATGAGGGATGTGATGACTGGGAGGGCAACAAGCAGACAAACTCCACAGCAGCATGAAGTCCTCCGGACGGACACATAGTTCTCAGGACCATGCCTCTTGGAGGCACACCCATTGCATTTGTGCTAATCAAGGGGCTACATTCCATGCCTTCTAAAGCTATTTTGCTGTTTCTCTTGCATAGGCCCCCAGCTCTTATGGAAACATTAAAAAATTCAAGATAGCTAAAATAATACTGAATAAAAAAAGAATTCCTGGAGGTACCATTATTCCCAAATTCAAATTGTACCACAGAGCTATAGTAATAAAAACAGCATGTTATCCAAAAAACAAACAAACAAACAAACAAAAAAAAAACCCAAAACCAAAACAGACAAACAAAAAACCCAAACCAATCAACCAACCAACCAAACCAAACCAAACCAAACCAAAACCCAAAACAACCTTTCCACCCCACAACCACACACAAAACCAACCAAACAAAAACAGATGCTTTGATTGATCTCATTAGACTGATGATCAAGATTTAAGTCTACCCCCCTATGAACACCTGATATTTGACAAAGAAGCCAGAAATACACATTGGAAAAGAGTATCTTCAATGAATGGAGCTGTCAAAGTGGCTGGCTTCATATAGAGGGATGCAAATAGATTCATATTTAGCATTCTGCACAAAACTCAACTCCAAATTGATAAAGGGCTTCAATATAAGGTCATATACCCTGCATCTGATAGAAGAGAAAGTGGAGAATAGCCTTGAAGTCATTGGCACAGGAAAAGACTATCCGAACAGGACATTGATAGCACAGGTCGTAAGAACAGTAAT
Organism: Mus musculus; assembly: GCF_000001635.26. Classification (NCBI taxonomy): domain Eukaryota; kingdom Metazoa; phylum Chordata; class Mammalia; order Rodentia; family Muridae; genus Mus; species Mus musculus. Next base: position 149,383,060 of record NC_000072.6, read on the forward strand.
TAATAAGCAGTGGCTCATGAAACCGAAAGCTTCTCTATGCCAAAGACATACCATTTGGACAAAGACATAGGCTACAAAATGGGAAAAGCTCTTTACACATTTGGTAGAGGATTAATATCTAAAATATATAATGAACTAAAAAAAAAAAAACCCTTGAACATCGATTAAAACTGAGATACAGAACCAGAGAGTTCTCAAAAGGTAAGACAATAATGGCTGAAAAACACTTAAAATTTCAACATTTTTAGTCATCAGGGAACTGCAAATCAAAACTACTTTGAGATTTTTATCTTGCACCAATCAGAATGGTCAAGACCAATAAAACAAAGAACAGCTTATGTAAGACTCCGGGGAGCCTTAGCTTACTGGGGACCCCCTGAATGAACCATGTGCAGCCAGGATTGATGCAAAAAGCAAGAGGAATTTATTGTTCCAGTGCACTGGGGTTGTTCCAGACCCGAAGGAGAGGTGGAGACCACCAGCACCAGTTCAGCGAGTTTTTATATGGCTTCCAGGGGCAGAACAGAGCATCAGCAACTAGGCACAATATGATTGGCAGAACAGTTCACCCTTTAAACTGATTGGTCTTTAGGGAATGAGGTGACAAGGACTTCCCTTGTCTGAAGGTGAGCAATAGTTAGTCCTGTGGAATGTGTCCCCACCCGCAGGTCATTACTGTCCTGTGGCCTGAGAAATGCTAATTAGCTTCTCCTTTCCAGAGGGGTGAGTGTTTCATGACATTCCCAAAGTTCCTATGCTGACCTTTTCACTTATACTGGTGAGGATTTGGGTTAAGGGTAGCACAGCTCATTTTGCTGGTGGAAGTTAAAACTTGTATAGCCACCATGAAAATCTGTTGGGGTTTGGTCTGATGATGCTATGTATTTAAATGCTAAATACTGACCCCCAAGATTTGGTTATCCGTGACAAGCATATCCTCCTTTACACCAAGTGAGGCTATGTAAACCTAGGTTCTCAGTTTAAAACTATTGGTTAAATAAAACTGACGATAGCCACTTAATGGAGAGAATAGAGGTAGGCAGGGAGATTGAGTTACTGGGCTGAGATCACAGGTAGGGACCATGAGGAGAAGAAGAGGAGAGAGAGAAAAGAAAGAAGACGGAGATTATAAGTCTCCACTAGATACGTCTGAGTAAAATGCACCCCCAGGGCAGACTGCTGGAGCAGAAATAACCAGGAAGACCAAAACAGCAAGTATTTGGGAGCACAGTTGAGGCAGTAGCCAGCTTAGCATTGGAAAAATTAGATTGGAGTAATTTACCCAGTGATTGTGCTAAAACTAAATAAACAAATCATAGTCTGAGTCTCATTCATTTGAAAACTAGCTGGGGATAGAAATAATTCGTTATTCTACAGAAATCTGAGTGGCTATTCTTCAAGAAGCTGGGAATAGATCTACCTCAAAATCCAACTTTACTACTCTTGGGCATATACCGAAAAGATGCTTTATCCTACCAAAGACAGACTTGCTCACTCATGTTCATTGCAGCACTATTCATAATAGAAATAGAGACCCCCATGTTTCAGCCTCTTGACAGTTAGACTCACTGGAATTGCAGGCATTCATCACCTTACACTTCTAATAACTGTGTGAGCCTGGGATTGTACTTTTTAAAAATTGCGAAGGCATACATTCCCATCTTATAATTTTCTCTTTTTAGCATGCCAGTCTGGTATTATTTCTAGGTATCATCTCATTAAACATTCATTGTGACTTCATATTCATATATTTCTGGTCCAAGCTTAGAATTTTATTTCTCTATGTCTCAGCTTTAAGTTTAACAATCTGATATATTCTAAGAGTTAGCCCCTTCATTCTCTTTTATGGTGAAAACAAATTTAAATACAGAAATCTGGGGGACCTTGATGAAGGCATTTTAGCTAACAATTGGTGGAGCCAATGTTCACTTGCAGGTTTATTGCTTTTGCAGTTTGGGAGCCAGGTATGTTAACTTGTTAGGATTCTAAATTATAAATAATGTATGGATTCTAGCTAATTTAGACAGAAAATAATTTATATAAGACTTTTAGGAAAGTTTATAGAATTTTTAAGAATGCTGAGACCAGACTTGAGTGTTGCCCAGATTGGAGGAGAATCTAGTTAAAGGTAGACTGTCAACATAGAAGAAACTCTATTGTTGCATGTATATATATAAACAACAGCCACCGGTATCACCTGGGCTTGGGTAGGAGAAGCCATGTGGTAGCAGTTTTGGAGAATCAAATGCCTCTGCCACTAGAGCTCTCAGCTTTTCTGTGGCTGCATCCCACTCTGGGATTTTTCAATGAATTTTCTGAGTCTCCCAGACTTAAGTTATATATGCAACAGTAGCTGCAAGAAATCTAGGAAAATAGTTCTTAGGTTCCAAGGATGGCATACTGGAGTGTAGAATGTCAAGGTGAAAGTAGGGGGATTTCCAGGAAATCAATAGTAAGGCAGATCACAGCTTGCTTTAAAGCTTTAAAGTTTTTGGGTTTTTTTTTTTTTTTTTTTTTTTTTTTTTTGAGACAGGAGCTCATGTAGCCCAGATTGTCTCAAACTTGCTGTGTAGTTAATTATGACCTTAAAATATGATCTCCTGTTCCAGCTTCTCAAGTGGTGGGGTTACTTGTATGTATCACCAAGCCTGGCTTAAAGTAACATCTCTCTTTATAGGTAGCAGTTTATTTATTTACCATCATAAGGCAAAGAGCAAATGCTTTTCAATTCAGAAGTACCTCTGGAAAGCCAGTAGTATTGAAGGAATAGTGCTATGCATGGGTTGAGAAGAATATGGTGGCTTCTTACTATAGGTTGAAGCATTCTTGAAATTTCTTTCAGGTAGTTAAACTCATGAGCTTATTAAATTATTTACATATATCTTTAGAAAAATTAGATAGTGTGAACCAGTCCTGAAAACTAGGACTTGGAAAATCAAGGATGCAGGATTGCTATGAATTTAAAGGCAGTGTGGACTACAGAGTGAGAACTTATTTCAAAAGGAAAGAAATAGATGATGATTAATTTAGATGATAATCAAGTTCTTTGTTAATTTTTTAAAACCTATTTTAAACACCGTTGGAACATTGGCAAGTGAACCTTTTCCTCTAGCTTCTGCATGAGTATATGGAAAAGACAGCGTGTGATAGATCTCTCCAGTGTTGCTGCTCTCTTACTGAGATGTTGAGTAAAGGATTGCCATCTAATCACTGGAAGTCTTGTTGGACTGGGGTTAAGAAGTGCCAACTGCTCCCACATAAAAGACCTCTGTAATGGACATATTTCATTACCTTTAAAGCAAGTTTTTTCATTGATCATTTGGCACTGAATTGTTAAACACTTTTTCCTCCTTTGAACGACAAGGATCATTAATTTCACACCACAGCAAGCTGAGAGGTTGTCCTGTGGACTGTCAAGGGCATCAACAAGTGACAAGAGTATTGCTTCTCTTGAAAGATACTTGGAGCTTTTCAGCCCCATTTACAAGGTACTGATAGAATCTCAGTCTGCTGATGTGAGTTTCTAATGGCAGACTGAAAATTTCCTGCTGCTGCCGGGAACCAAATGAAGCATGACACATTCTTTGTATTCAGCACCCTTCCTAGTTAATCATTTTCCTTGTCTGTTTTTCCTTTGACAGTCATTTCGTGCAGATAACTGTGACAACTATATGAATAAATTTAGTTTGAAGTTGCAGCACAACATGCCTACTGAATTAAATCCTTAAACACAACAGCCTTTAGTCCATTTTCTTGATGTGTTCATCTTGGAGATACATTAGGAGTTATTAAGTTGAATTTTCATAGTTAATATCTCCCTAAGCAAAACATACCTCTCTGCAATGTTGTGTAGCGTTCATAAAATTGATTATAAAGTTACTTTAAACGGAATACAATGCACATTTTATTGGCACATTGTCGCGGTCTATTTGTTTAAAGTGGACGATGGCCCTCCTGTTCTAGACTTCAATGTGTTCAAATGTCCTCTAAAACACATTTTCCTGGAACACTGATTCCTGGCTCTGTAATTGGGAAGGGAAAAACTAGCAAACAGCTAAGAGTATTGAAAACATAGTGTCTCCTCCCAAGCCTCAGGAATTGTGGAAAGGATGTAAGAGTTAGGGGTGACCACAGTGAAACTGTTTTCTAGACATAGCCAGTGTAGTTGCACATATAGCAGCTGTGACAGAATGCACAAAGACTGTGTAAAGTCAAGACAGACAAAATCCCAACATGGAGTGGGGTGAGGTGGATGTGAAATTCCATCCCTAGATAAGAAGGTTATTGGTAACTCATAGTTTTTGAGAGAGGGATAGTAAACTTTCTTTGAGAGTGTATCTCCTGATAGATTGATTCACCATGCTCCAGTAAAAGGCCACATATTCCAGAGTGAATGAGCAGCACTGAGTTTCATTAAAAAAAAAATTACTCCACATTATGTGTATGAGTGTTTTGCTTTGCTTTTACATATGTATGTGTATCATATGCATGCCTGGTGCCTGAAGAAGTCAGTAGAGAGTGTCTGTTTTCCTGAAAGTGGAGTTATAGACACTCCTGAGCCACCATGTGGATGCTAAGAGCTGAACCTGGCCCTCTTTAAGAACAAAAAGTGCTCTTAACCATAGAGACACTGTCTAGCTCAGACTTTATGGGGAGGGGAAAAAAAAACAAGAAAGAAGAGGACACAAAATGGGGTAGAGAGGTGTCTTAGCAGTTTAGATCACTGGCTGCTCTTTCAGAGGACCAAGGTTTGGTTCTTAACCACTAACTTGGTGGTTTACAACCATCTCTAACTCCATTCTCAGGTGATTCTCTCACTTAATCTCCATGGGCACCAGGGATACACATGCCACACAAACAGACATTCAGGAGAGACATCTACATTCATTAAAAAGTACATCGTATAAAATTCTCAAACAAAAACCAAACCCATAGTATCTTTGAGTTAGCTAGAAGACTATTTTCAACTGAGTTCACTTTTTCTTTTCTTTTCTTTTTAGAAAAGATTTATTTATTATTATATCTAAGTACACTGTAGCTGTCTTTAGACACACCAGAAGAGGGCGTCAGCTCTCATGATTGGATGGTTGTGAGCCACCATGTGGTTGCTGGGATTTGAACTCAGGACCTTTGGAAGAGCAGTCGCTGTTCTTAATCGCTGAGCCATCTCTCTAGCCCTGAGTTTACTTTTTCTTATCCCACATATAAAAATGCTGAATGCTGACAGTGAGAACAAGAAGCTGGAAGTTCAGCCGTGGTGTGTGTTTGTGGGGTCCAGGGGCTGGTAAGGGAAGAGGGTATTCAATTGGAAATTCCAGTTGTCTGCCTCAACTTCTCTAGTCTATTTCTGCTAGGCGTTTATAAACTCAAAATTTTATGATATTATCTTTGTTTGCTTTATTTATCAGGTGATACCAGTTGTCTCTGATGGATGTTGTATAATCTTGACTTCATTATGTTTTTTTTCATCTGTTTGTTGATTCTCTCTATCCTATTTATTTATATTGTTATTTGTTCTTTTATTTTGATTGCTATATATTTATTATATACTCACTCATTTGAATGGAAAGCATAACCACTGTAGATTATTTCATTATCTGGACTATACAGAATACTGAAACTTACTTTTTAAAAAAATTATGTATTTATGTTATTTGAGTACACTGTATCTGTCTTCAGATCAACAGAAGAGATTACAGGTCCTATTACAGATGATTATGAGCCACCATGTGGTTTCTGGGAATTGAACTCAGGACCTCTGGAAGATCAATCAGTGCTCTTAACTGCTGAGCCATCTCTCCAACCTCTGAAACGTACTTTTTATTGGATGGAAGGGTAGAGGGCGGGAGAAGAGGATGCTGTATATGTTCCTGGTATATGCTGACAAGTGTGTGCAAGGTTTGCACAGAGCAGAGGAGAATGCTGGGTGTCCTGCTCTATCACTCTCCACTGTGCTTTTCTGAGGCAGTGTCTCTTACTGAATCTGAAGCATGGCTGCTGACACCTCAACCATGGAGCCTCTGTAACCCTCCTGTGTCTACCTGTCACAGTGATGAGGTTACAGGGGTACACTGACACCACCAGTTTCTCAGGAGAATGGTAGGGATTCCAACATAGGTCTTTATGCTTACACAGTAAGAGCTCTTGCTCACTGAACCATCTTTCCAGTCCCATGCCTTTCTTTTTTTTTTCAAAACAAACAAACAAACAAACAAACTCATTTTTTGTGTATTGGTATTTTGCTTGCATGCACATTATATTATTACATTATTACTTATATGCCTGGTGCCTGGTGCCTGTGGTGTCCAGAAGAAGGCACTGGACCTTCTAGGACTGGAGTTATAGATACTTGTGAGCTTCAGTGGGGTTCAGGGAACTGAACTCAGATCCTCTGGTAGAGTGGTCAGGGCTTTAATTAATGAGCCACCTCTCTAGCCTCTCCACCTCTTGCTTTTCTTATCAATGTAATTTTATAAAACCAAAAAATTATCCTCTTAAAACATTCACCAGAAAATGACAAATTAAGGAAAAAATTTAAAGAAAGAAGGAGTATCAGTAATAATTTTAGCACAGATGTTAGATTTAAAGTTTGCTTTTAACAACAAAGAAATATCATCTAAAGATCTAGTGTTTGTTACTAGGTAACTCTTCTAACAGCACAAGGCTGGAGGGATGGACTCAGCACTTGATGCTCTTACAGAGAGAAGAGAGAGGTGAGTTCAGTTCCCAGGACTCCTGTTACAACCACTTGCAACTCTGACTCCAAAGGAATCTCATGCCCTCTTTTGGACTCTGTGGGCACTTCACTCACATCTACTTGTAAGTGGTGATGCATGCCTTTAATCCCAGCACTCAGGAGGCAGAGGCAGGCGGATTTCTGAGTTCGAGGCCAGCCTGATCTACAAAGTGAGTTCCAGGACAGCCAGGGCTATACAGAGAAACCCTGTCTCAAAAAACCCAATCAATCAATCAATCAATCAATCAATAAAATAATAGCAATAAAAAATAAAATTATGAGTCTATTACTTTTAGGCATTTGTCATAAATTAACATGGGTTTTGTTATTTGTTGACCAATTTGGTTTATTTTATTAAAGATTTCTGTTTTTATTGCAGTTCTCATTACTTTCAGAATATCTGCTAGGTAAATGTCTCATAAGGATTTTATGCCATCATTGACACAGAATCTTTCTTGTTTGTTTGTTTCCCATTGCTGGAGATAAAAACTAGAGCTTCTAGGAAAATGGTCTACCACTTAGCAACATCCTTAACCTCTTATTTTGTTCTACTGAGACACAGTCTTGTTATCTGAATCAGGCTTACCTAGAACCTGTGATTGCCTGCTTTAACTTTCCAATTACCACAATTACAGGTGTGTGATACTATGCCAACAGTCACTAAATTTTACTTCTATAACTATTTTCTTATATCCTATTGCCAGAATAAATTAATTAACCTATAATTTCCATGTGCTATGAAAAATTCACCAACCTATTTTTTTTCTATTTTTGTAAGTCTTCACAGTGGCACGGAAGGTTGTATTTATCTATTTGTGGTACTGGGAATGCTAGACAAGTGCTGTGCCACTGAATCAGCCCCTAAGAGTTCTTATTTGAAAATGGTTAATATGTAGGAATTGGTACACTCCTATAATCCCAGCTCTCAGGAGGTAGAGGCAGGACAATTACAAATTCAAGGCTACAGCATAAGCCCTTATCTTTAAAAACAAAACAAAATAAAACACAAACCAAAGAAGGAAAAACAACGAGATTAAAAAAAAAAGATAGGTTGCTGAGAAGTAAAGTCAGAGAAGACTGAACAATAAGAATGTTTTCTCAAACAATAGCTATAGTTGGAGTTAATTTAGAACAAGGGTCAACAAACTCTTATAAATTGATCAACTCTGGCCTGATGTCTGTTTTAATACAGCAAATGAATCAAAAGTCTTTATACTTTTAAAGTTTTTACATTTTCCAATGGTTAAAATAAAAACCAAAAGAAGACTAATATTTTGCCTGACATGGTGGCACACAGCTTAGTTTGAGGCTATCCTGGTCTACAGAATGAGTTCCAGGACAGTTGGGGATACATAGAGAAACCCTGTTTTGAAAAAAAAACAAACAAAAAAACGAACAAGCCCCAAACCAAAACCAAAGCCAAACCAAAACAACAACAAACAAAATCAAAACAAATAAACAAAATACTTGTATTTTATATCATATAAAACTGTAAGATTCAAATTTCTGTGTCCATACATCAGTTTTTTTTTTTTTTCTAAACTGCTGCTCTATTTGTTTAAGTAATGTTCTGGTAATTGGAAAGTTAAAGCAGGCAATCACAAGTTCTAGGTAAGCCTGAACCAGATAACAAGACCATGACTCAATAGAACAAATATCTGAATATTTGCAGTATCTGAATCAAATATTTGTGAAATGATAATGTGTTTTTCAAAACTTACTATTGAAAGACCCTCGAGGGGAGACCCTCACTCAGACACTTAAGTCCCGGGACAGCCGCGTACCCAAGAAGACACTGAGACCATACATAAAATGTAGAAGGCAAGATTTAATAAAGCAGCGACATGAAAGCACACAGACCAGAGCTCTGGGGTCGAAATAAAGCAGCAACATGAAAGCACAGAGCTCTGGGGTCGAAACTCATACACCTAGTGGCACCTAGTGGTGTAGAGGAGAATCGACGACCAGCCAAAATTTTTCACAGGCTTATATAGTAAAACTCAAAGGGGGAGAACTGGGCAGGGAAAGTACAAGTTTACATCACTAGGGAATTCTGCCAAGGGACAAGGGGTTCTGCCAAAGGATTCTACGTAACTAAGGAGTCATGTCCTATCAAGGAACCTACGTAACTAAGGAGTACCTGGTTCATTTTGAGGTTGTTCCAGGAGGCCTTTATCTCAAAAATGTTCTTGGAACAGTTTTTAGTTGGGAGGGTTCGAACTTTAGGGTGAGGAGTTTTGGGGTGAAAAGTTTAGGAGTGTTCTGGGAACAATCTCTAGATGGGAGGGGGTGGGCTCCGAGGTAAAAAATTCATGTTTTCACAAGAGGCCAGTAATTTTCTATTCTTCACTATCTGGTCTTGTACAGTAAAAGGCTCTGAGTTTAAGTTTTGATACATTTCTCTTCATTTTTTTCTATCCTATATCAACTCTGTTTTTGTTTTTTTATATTTATATTTTATACTTTTTAATATTTTGTTTGTTTATATTTAGTTATTTACTTTTGTGTGTATGGGTTTTTTTGCCAGCACATATGTCTATGTACCATGAACACACACTACCTGCAGAGGCCAAAAGAGGGTGGTACATTCCCTGGAACTGGAGTTACAAATAGTTGTGCATTGCCATGTGAGTGCTAGGAATGGAATTTATGTCCTCTGTAAAAGCAGCTGGTGCTTTTAACTGAAGAGCCATCTCTCCAGCCCCTAAAATAGGATCTTAGGATACATGTGGGGTTAGAAGCTTTAAGAAATGGGCATTAGAAATAAGTACTGGCTCATTGTTAGAGTGCCCATGAAGGGAATAGTGGATTTCCTGTCCTTTCATTTTCTTTCTTCTGCTTATTGGTCATGAGGTAGGTGTTTCTATTCCACTCTATACTGCTGCCATGATATGCTGCCATAAAGACTAGTAAGAATTCAATATTACAAAGTATAGCTGTAGATATTGTTTGGTAGATTGCCAACACTTCTCACTCAACATCCCTTGTCATAGGCTGAGTTTTTTTTTAAATATTTATTTTTATTTATTTTATGTATATGATACACTGTAGCTGTATAGATAGCTGTGAGCCATCATGTGGTTGCTGGGAATTGAACTCAGGTTCTCTGCTCACTCCGGCCTCACTTGCTCCAGCCCAATGTAAGTACTCTGTAGCTGTCTTCAGACACACCAGAAGATGGCGTCAGATCTTATTACAGATGGTTGTGAGCCACCATGTGGTTGCTGGAATTTGAACTCAGGACCTTCAGAAGAGCAGTCAGTGCTCTTAACCGCCAAGCCATCTTGCCAACCCATAGGCTGAGTTTATATATGGAAAAATTATAGCTTTTTCTTTAAGAAAAAGTCCAAAGAAAGCGAAACTTGTTTGACCTTTGTGACTCAAATTTCTCCCACCAGCTTCCTTTGTTCTCATTAGCAATTCTTCTTAGTACGGGCCTTTGTCTTTGCAGAAGGAAAGGGCCCTAAGTACTCTTCTGCTATTGTTCTCAGCCGTATTTGAAGGGTGTAACAAGTAGTTCCTGAGAAAGAGAATGTTTTTCATGCAGTCAGACAGATGAAGAAAGCATCAGCCTTACCTCAGCCATATGTAGAGCCACTCTAACATATTCCCTCTGAATTTTGTCATATTCTTGTAAAAAATCAAAGGAGGCTAGAATTTCTTCATTTTTGACTTAGTGATGAGGAAAAGAATTTTTGATCCTGAAGTGGAAAAGTGTTTTCAAAAATTAGTTGGGGTTGGGAAGATGGTCCAATCAGTAAATTGCCTGCTGTGAATGCACAAGAGTATATGAGTTTGGATTCCTACAATCCATGTAAAAGCTGGATGTGGCAGTGTGTTCCTGTAACTGTTGGGCTATAGTCAGGTAGATCCATGAAGCTCACTGGCCAGCCAGTCTAGATGAATCAGAGAGGTTCAGTAGAACAAAAAATAAAAGTGAAGGGCTATGTAGAGAAAACTCTTGATATCATCATCTTATCAACTATTATCTTCACAGTCCTGTATGCTCAGCCTCATTCTATCCGTTCAGGGTTGCTAAGCTCACCCCTCATGCCCTCACTACTAACCCTGATTTCTGTAGTGATTGCTTCACTTTCATTCTAGTTTTCAGTTGAAGTATTTGCTTCAAGAGCGTGATTTGGAAGGATAAGAATATATCAGTGGAATTGGACAGATGGTTCAGCAGTTAATAGTAATTGCGGCTCTTACAAAGGACTGGGGTTTGGTTTAAAGCACCAATATAAGATGATAAATCACAACCATCTGTAACTCCAGTTCTATAGTATCTAATTCTCTACTATGGCCTCTCTGGGTACCTGGTGCATACATTCCTTTCTCAATGAAACGAACTCCTCTTGCTACCAAAGAATCAAGGTCAGTTTGGTCGTAGGCCTATGTTGTGGATTAAACACCAACCATGTGGCCTAAAACCTTACCCTTCCACCAAGACTTACAATAAAGGGTCTCCACTCTGCCTTATGGGTTGTCTTGAGCCCTCTTCAGAGCCCCTGACATGTTGCTGTCTGTTTATATGCCCATGGTATTATTAACTCTTTTAGTGAATCTCTTACCCCAAAGGACAATCCCCATCCATGTTCCTCTTGAATCCAAATCTGAAACCTTTCACTTAGTTTGTTATGTAAGTCAGGGGTATTTTAGGGGGAGGCAGTATATGTTTCTAGCCTTTTTATTGAGGTCTTTCATTTTGTTCTGTGGCCTGAATAAACCAGAATAATTTTGTAAAACAGTTAAGAAAAGCCGGGCGATGGTGGCGCATGCTTTTAACCATTGGGAGGCAGAGGTAGGCAGATTTCTGAGTTCGAGGCCAGCCTGGTCTACAGAGTGAGTTCCAGGACAGCCAGGGTTATACAGAGAAACCCTGTACCCTGTATCGAAACACACACACACACACACACACACACACACACACACACACACACACACAAAATGGTTAAGAAAAACTTTCCAAGTCTCCCAATGCAGTGAGAATAGTCCAATTTAACTTGCCTGGTGAGTGAAGTGGAAACTTCTAGTTCTTTGGAAAGTCAGTTATGTCAAATGATGTTTTGCTGGGACACACAGGTGAAAAGATGTCTTGCTAAAGCAAATATGTGAAAGCATATTTTCCAGAAGCAGACACAGGTGAAAGGATATTTTGATATTGCAAACATGTGGAAGGATCTGTGATGAAGGAACATAAATATGACCCCACAGACAGTGGGAGATGAACCCTCAGCATTGGTTTGCTTTGCCTCCTATTCTTTGCTAAAGACACAAATGTATTGGTTTGCCTTACATAGTGTTGTTGAGCTCAACTTATGATAGTGCCACCATTGAGAGAAACTTGTCTAAGAACTGCTCTTTTGTTTCCTGCGGCAGCTTGCTAATTCTGAGGGCCTTACCTCAGACCAGTTGGCAAGCCTGGCAGATTGAACTACAACTGCCTGGTGTCTGCTTGCTGAAAGGACTAGACTGTAGCTGCTGGTTTGTGCCTGGTATCTGCTTGCCTAGAGGACTGGTCTGTAGCTGCGGAGTCATATTTGGTGTTTGCTATGGGACTGAACTGCCAAAGAAGATTGAGCTTGCCCCAAAGAACTATTACTGAACAGGTCCACTTCCCCCATATCTTAGTAACTTTTCTCTCCCACTACCTCTGCTGGGAGAGATTAAACCCTTATTAAAAGTGGGTTGCAAAAGAATTTACTCCTACAGGTGAGTATTCCTAGATTATCCTTTTTTTTTTTTTTTTTTTTTTTAGATTTTCAAGGCAGGGTTTCTTTGTATAGCCCTGGCTGTCCTGGAACTCACTGTGTAGACCAGGCTGGCCTTGTACTCAGAAATCCACCTGCCTCTGCCTCTCAAGTGCTGGGATTAAAAACAAGCGCTACCACTGCCCGGCAGATTATACATTCTTGAAGTGTGGCCTCTGATCAAGGAAATTGTTCTCACTCTGTCATTATTGTCCTCCTCTGGGTATGTCTTGGGCTCCTATAATGACTGATTGTCATGGCTTTTGTGTTCCAGAGCAAGTAGAGTTAGGCAGGAAGCTGGCCCTACTCCTACTGTTCTCAATTCTGAATTTCATGGGGTTTGGGGTTCACTCAACCTTACCAGTTCTTCTGTCTGGTGGCATGGTCCACTTGCCCCAGAAGGCCCTAGTGAGCAGTAAGTGCTTTTCAGCAAAAGTAGTTTCTGCATTCCTGTTAGAACACAGCTAACCTAATTTTGACTCATGCTAATAAACTTTTCTATCAGCAGGAGGGGAGGGCCCACTTGAATGAATCTGTGGGTTTATAATAAACATTAAATGAGATAATAAATATATCACTCAGCACAGAGACTAGAACATTTGTCACTAAATTCTCACTACATGTAGTCTCTGGTTATGTTAGAACACATTCCTCCTTGATACTTGGTTCAACCTGTCTTCTTTTGGGAAAACTTCCTGTTAATCTATTCAAGTACAAATTTATTTAAGCAGTGACTAAAAAAAAAGGTTCGCCCTACAAAGACTTTGCAGCTTGACCTTCTTTCTTGATTTTTACGACTACCTTGTAAGCTTTTATAGGTCATTACTATTATTCTTATCAGATATAAGTCAAAACTGAAACCCAGTGAGGTTAAGTCATTTTTATCAAAGTTACATGAGGTACTGTTTTGTACACAACAACATTTGATTAGAGAATGTGACTTGTAATTTGTAGATTCTCATTGGGCGGAAAAATTTTGAAGCAATAGAGGAATATTTGGTATAGGAAAAAAAATTAGATTAATAAATGATTAGCATAAATTCAGTTGCTCAACTGTGAGGCCTTGGACAAGAATCTAACCTCTCTTTGCCGTTATTTTCTTATCTGTAGGATGAAACATTATGTTGTTGTTATCATTATTATTATTGTTATTACTATTATTATTATTATCATCATCATTATTACTCGATCTTCTGGGAATGTTGAAAGGTTTAAATTAATTAGCATATTTAAAACATTTAGAACAGTGTCTAGACAGAGTACTATTCAAGCCATACTATCTAAAGCAACAACAAAAATAGTTGGGCCATGTCTGGATAGAGGATTTCAAGCTTAGGACCAGCAAGATTTCCTATTTAAAAAATATATATATAGTTTTAAAAAAAGAAAAGAAAAGAACAGTTGATGATAAGCAAGTGAATGAAACCTTTAAATCTGTTCATTAAATGAAACACCAGGACCTTATAACAAGATTCTTTTCAGTTACTCAGGGATTCTAGTTTCACATTAAATAAGCCAATATGAAGTTTATGTAATTCTATGTATAGCACATGGTCTGGCAAAGAGTGCCTTTGAGGACTGCTTTTTCACAAAAATAGATTGCTGTACCCAGGGTATTATGAGAAGAAATTAGAAGGAAAAGTTAAGAACTATTATGGCATGTGTTTTATAATTACTAAAATTTTCTTAAAAAGAACAAAAGCTAAAGTATCAAAAATAAAAGTTAATAGTTGAGCTAGCCATACAGTGGCAGCACATTTGACTTTCCTGTTATCAGCATTGAAAGAACACATTTTAAAAATAACCTTAGGAAAAACTAATTATTTTGACTTGGCTTACTATAAATAATCAGTACAAGCTTGTTGTGGAGTCATGGCATCTGTCTGGTTTCAATGGTTGAAAATGGTGTAGGCTGCATGGTGACCATTGCTGCTTGACAAAGTTCCAGTATATCACCATCTCAAATTACTATTTTCTATCATTATATGTTATGAAAGTTTCCTTACACCTTTTTCCTTTGGGAAATTTTGTATGGGCTTTCACAGAAGATGTGAATGTATACAATGACAGTCTCTCTAAACAAAATAATTCTTTAGACAAAAATCTCTGCCATCATGGAACAACCATATTGCATGATACCTCTGCCTACTCCTATACAAGAATCTACCTGTGCTCTCCAGTTTGCACTAAGAATAGAGAAGTTAAAAATTTATTGACTGTAAGATGGTTCCAGAAACTCTTAGGCATTTACACTTGGTCCCAAAGATGGAAGCATACAATTGAGAGAAACAATGGACCCAGTGTCTGAGGCCTTGGCAATTGAGGGCAAGAGTTCAGTTAATAAGTATAAAGTAGTGCTCATGATTGATTCTCTGAGTTCATGACTGGATGTACAGGATGAATGGCAAGATCTGGTATACACCATAAGTAGCAGATTCTGTTAAGAAGTTAGACTGGCTTGAGCCCCTTCTGCCATATTCAGGAGCATACATTAAAGGAATTAGAATGGTATGGCGTAAAGAAAGAAGAGTAAGATATCAGGGCCTTCCCTTTGGGCAAGGCACATATTGCAAGACTAAGGCACATAGGAATGCAATTATGAAACAGCTCTATGCTTATTATATGCTACATGGTACAAACACTGGATCATGCCCCTTGAGAATGAAAATTGCTCTTATGGGTTTGTTTCTTAGGACTCAATGTCTGGTATTGTAATATCCAAAATGAATTTAATACCACCCGGTACCTTCCCCCTTCGAAAAGGACTTTCCAAACTGTACTAGCAGGCCAAGTGCAGAGCCAGATAAGGAAACTGGATGACTAAACAAATGTAAAAACATAGTTTTAGCGGTCAAAAATTAAGCCTGCAGCTGCCAAAATAATATTAGCTGTTCTCATGAGAAATAGCCATAACAAGATTAGCAATTCTCCTATCCCCGCCCCACACTGAATTCTGAGAAAAAAAACACAAACCACCCTGACCTTGATAGGATTCCCTGTGATGTTAATAGCTGTGATGTTAATAGCTGACCCATAAGTTTGAAATGTACTATTGCTTTGCTGACCAAATCATAATAACCCACCATGAGGGCAAGCAAAGTAAGTCACTAGGCCAGAGGAAGTCACTATGCAAACCAACCAATGCCTGAAAAGGTTACTTGCTACAACCAATGAAAATAAGCCAGTTACCCTGTTGTCCAAATCTGTCTCTTACAAAGGTATAAAAAGTGTGTTCTTTCTTTGTTCTGGGTCTCTCCTCTGGCCTGCGTGCTGAGAGGGGAGTCCCCAACATGTTGGATCAATAAAAATCTTTTTGCGGTTTGCAGCAATGGCAGTCTGTGTGGTTTTTGTGAGTGAGGGTCTTTTGACGAACTACAACAGTATCTCCAGACCACAAAGGCTGAGAGCATAAAGGGGAAAATGAACAGAGGCACCCAGTGGGGTTATTGAATGTTGAATGTTGGAAAACAATGGGACTTAGATGCTTGCTGAACTTATTGCTTTTGCTTCAAAGAAAAATATCGCAATAAAGTTGATTACCTCTTCTATTCTAGATGTTGAAAATAGGGCTAAATTAGGTTTAAAACAATCTGAAAAGGTCACACATGTCTTGGTATCATTAAGTCTGCTTTCAGTATCAGCTGTGGCTAAACTATTGTGCAAATACAGCATGTAAAAGGTGTAGCTTTTCTTTTCATTGAACAAACTATCCTGATTGATCCTCAGATCACATCAGCCTCCTTCCCTCCTAATTTAACACCTCTTCTTTAGGAACTGAATCCCACTAGAGCTGGAAAAAGACATAATTATCTCTTTGCAAAAGTTTCCACAACAGAAAAAATGTTTATATTCTTAAAATTACTTTGTAATATAAGGAATTTTATTTTAATTAAGGATTAATGTTTTTGGAACTAATGTACCTTAGGAGAAAAGCAGATGTTCTATATTCAGTGTATTTTACATTTAGAAAGTGCATTCATTCACATATAATTACATGGCAACTCATGTTGCAAGACCACACACTGACCTGACCATCTGTTTATGTTATTTATGCTCCTGCCATGATCTCTAGGACAATTACTCCTCTCACACTCTTATTCCTTGATTTCCTCTCAGCAGATGAGTGATGACAGAAAAAAATAAAGGGACATCATCTTATTTAGATAAATTCAAGGAGGACACAAAGCTAGCTTATTAGCTCTTAAGAAAGATGTTGCTATTCCTTTTCTGTTGCTGTTTGTTTTTTTGAGACTGGGTTACACTTTGTAGTCTAGCTTTGTAGCTCAGCCTAGCCTAGTCTTCAACTTGTGATCTTCCTGTCTCAGCTTCTTGAGTGCTGGGACACTTGAATGCTTAATGACAAATTTATGATATGTGGAGAGAATGAATATTAATCATAAAAACATGTAATGGTTTTGGTTAAAAGGCTCAGTCTCATGAGCTGCCAATAGAATGCACATAGCAATGACAACGAGGCAATCCTCTTTCCTCATGTATCAGATTAGCAAGGAGTTTTAAAAGTAACAGCAACTGACCCTGATAAAAAGTCTACTTAAACTAGAGCTCATTTCCACTTCAAATGATATGGAAATTAGTACACAGCTTTCAACACATTCATGCTCTTTGACCCAGTAATAATTCTTGGAGTTAGTTTTATACAAGGGCAGACTCCAACAAAGTAGGATGACTGCAATGACTTAATTCTTTAAAATTTATTTCAAAGTACTTAGCAGTAAGTCAGTTATAAGTCTGAGGTCATTAAACATATTTTGCCTTTTAATCCTTACTAGCTCTTCAAGAAAGATATTGCTGCTGGGCAGTGGTGGTGCACGCCTTTAATCCCAGCTCTTGGGAGGCAGAGGCAGGTGGATTTCTGAGTTTGAGGACAGCCTGGTCTACTGAGTGAGTTCCAGGATAGCCAGGGTTACACAGCGAAACCCTATCTCAAAAAAAAAAAAAAAAAAAAAAAGATATTGCTATTCCTTTTCTGTTGCTGTTTGTTTTTTTGAGACTGGGTTTCACTTTGTAGTCTAGCTTTGTAGCTCAGCCTAGCCTAGTGATCTTCCTGTCTCAGCTTCTTGAGTGCTGGGATTACAGGTGTATATCAGTATGCTTAGCTTTCAAATGGTTGATCCTTCAACTGTTACATATAATACTTAAGTATTTGATGATATGAAAGTGCCATTTTAATTTTTAAAAATCTGTTCTTTCTTTCCTTTCTCATCCCCTCCCTTTCTTTTCTTCCTTTCTGAGACAAGGTCTCACTATGTAACTCTACCTGGTCTGGAGCCAGGCTGGCCTCAAACTTACAGAGATACAATTGGCTCTGCCTCCTGTATGCTGGGATTAAAGGAGTATGTTCGGAATGGGTTGAAATATCTTAAAAAGATGTGTCAGTGTTCAATTGCTTATTACTTGGGTCCTGATTACACTTGACTGGCTTTCAAGAGCTAAAAAAGAAACAAGTTTTATTTTTATTTTATTTGCTTGTAGGGCAAGGCTGTATGTGAAAGAACAGAGACCTCCTTTGTGGGAGGAATGGATTGGGAAGAAAGATAGCAATCTGCAGAATTTGCAGAGAGGACTTCAGAAGCTTAAATATGATCACTGATGTTGCATTGTAAAGAGAAAGGGCTTGGGGAAAGAGTTTCAGGCCCTGGAGAAGCCCTAGAGCTAAGCTTTCATTTATCAGATAGATCTCATCTGAACATAAAATGCTCATTACCAGTACTTCAGGTTAGTACCCGAATGTCACCCTACCCCCACCCTGAGGTATAGAAAGAGTGGCCTTGCTTCTTCTTGCAAATGAAAAACTGTAAGATTCTGCTAGATCACATTTCCCTACTTTAAAATACTGAAAAATAACCAAAATTAAGACACTATGGAACTAACATGAAGATAGTTTTATGATTTGTCTACCTCCAAAATTCATTTGGAACCTAACTTCCAAGGTGAGGCCTTCAGGAGGTTATTAGAACATGAGAATTCTGACTTCTTGGATAGTTTATCAAATAGTTGGCTGGAATTAACTAGTGCCCCATTCCTTTTACTACCTTCTCCTCCTGTTCTTCCTTCTCTTCCTCCTTCTTCCAAATGAGAATATAATAAGAAGGCACTACCTGGGTGGAAAGTAGCCATGGTCTGAGGCTAGTGCCTCACCTGTCAGCCGCCCAGGCTGCTACAGTCTCTTCTGACCCTCGCATCCCGGGAGATCGCTGCTGTCGGGACCCAGGCAGCTGCGGCCACCATGATACGTTTCATCTTGCTCTTCAGTCGACTAGGGAAGCTGTGGCTGCAGAAATGGTACACCACACTCTCTGACAAGGAAGAAGATCACCGGAGACATCATCCAGACCATCCTCTCTCGTGGGCACAGGACCAGCAGCTTCATTGACAGGAAGTAACTGAAACTTGTTTATAAAAGGTGTGCTAGTTTATATTTTTGCTGTGCAATAGAAAATCAAGACAATGAGCTCTTGACACTAGAGATTGTTCATCGTTATGTGGAGTTGCTGGATAAATACTTTGGAAATGTCCGTGAGCTGGATATTATCTTTAATTTTGAAAAGGCATATTTTATCCTTGATGAGTTTATAATAGGTGGAGAAATTCAGGAAACATCTAAGAAAACAGCAGTCAAGGCCATTGAAGACTCTGATATGTTAAAGAGACAATGGAAGAATACATAAATACATTTTTTTAAAAGATTTATTTGGGGGCTGGCGAGATAGCTCAGTGGTTAAGAGCGCTGACTGCTCTTCTGAAGGTCCAGAGTTCAAATCCCAGCAACCACATGGTGGCTCACAACCATCTGTAACAAGATCTGACTCCCTTTTCTGAAGTGTCTGAAGACAGCTACAGTGTACTTACATATAATAATAAATAAATCTTTTAAAAAAGATTTATTTATTATATTTACATATTTATTATATTTACATATTTATTATATTTACAGTACACTGTAGCTATCTTCAGACACTCCAGAAGAAGCATCAGATTTCGTTTCAGCGCTCTTAACCACTGAGCTATCTCGCCAGCCCCACATAAATACATTTTAAGTGTATAGTCTACCTGAAAATTCTGAGTGCTCCATGCTGTGAACCTACAAACAAGCAACTCCTTGCATCCAGTCTCCTCACAGCCTCTGGCACCATGCCAAAAATGAGTTAAAGGTATTCTGTGTTAGCTAGCAAAACTTAAAGTTGTTAGCATATATCCTTATGGTTGCTACATATCTGTATTATACTGTGTACCAATATTCACTGTGGCTCTAGGTGTTTCACATAATTGTTGCAGATTGAATAGTTGCTTGCCGTGTTTTAAGTCCTTGTGGTATTTTAAAAATAATTTTAAATATTGGTTGCAATATGATCATTTTTGTTGCCATTTGCACAAACTTTACACATACACACATAGTTGATGGATAGGATAGACAATGTTCCAGCCACACTATACTTAATTCTTTCTTCCATAGCTTATATATCTCAACAAAATCTTTCAAGCAGTATACAATTATAATGTGATTACATCTTAGTTTTCTTCTAGTGAATGATTATGAAAAAAAAAAACAAAAAAAACAGGCAAGTAAGTAGGCAAGATAGTGTTCTCAGGCAGTTTCTCTTACTGGCAGGCAGCAATTTGTGATTACAAAGAATGAAGTAATTATTTTATTATTTATTATTTCTCTCTGTCCCTCTCAACTCCCTGTCCCTGTCCCTGTCCCTCTCCCTCTCCCTCTCTCTTCCTTTCCTCTCTCTCTTTCTCTGTCTCTGTGTAAGACAGGGTCTGCCTTTTTAGTCCTAGTTGACTTCAAACTCACAATTTTCCTACTTCTGACTCTTGAGTTCAGGGATTATAAGGATTCATCATCATGTTCAGCCTTCATTTTTATATCCCTTAAAACCTGATTATTAGCATATAATAATCATACAACATAATGTGTTTATGAAGTTTTCTTTATGTATACAAGGTATTTTGATCAAATTCACCCCTCCAAATCCTCTTCTGTATGGCTAAATCTTGAAAACATTATGCTAAGCAAAAGAAATTAGTCCCAAAAGAGTACACATTATATAACTTCTGTTGCCAGAATTTTCTTCTTGGGGGTAGATTAAGCAGTGTCTATTAAACTAAACTTCAATTACATCAGTGTTCACTCTGTGGAACCAATAAGTTTATTAGGCTTACTTGTAGGGCATGAGTGAAGGTTTACAGCCACATTGGAAGGTCTGCACTCAAAATGGGTAATAGCTTCCCCATTGCTGTACAGATGGAGTATCCTTCCCACTATGGCCCCTTCCAAAGACACTAAGGCCACATGTGATTAGGCATATCTGTACAGAACTAGTTGGAAAAGTAATTGGATACTAAGACAAAGGTCCAATGACCCATCTTATCCCCTTCTTTTATAAAGGAATGTCAATAGTCAACAGGCCTGGGTTTCTATTGCTGTAAAGAGACACCATGGCCACTATAACTCTTATAGAAGAAAACATTTATTTGGGACTGGCTTACAGTTCCAAAGGTTTAGACCACTATTGACACAGTAGGAAGCATAGTGGAGCATAGGAAGAAAGGGTGCTGAAAAAGGATCCAAGAGTTCCACATCTGGATCAGCGGGCAGCAAGAAGAATGAGAGACACTGGGCCTGGCCTAAGTATTTGAAACCTCAAAGCCCACCCCTAGTATCACACTTCTTCCATCAAGGTCATACCTACTCCTCCAAGGCGAAACCTCATAATATTGTCACTCCCTGGTGATCAAGCATTCAAATATATGAGCCTATGCGGTCATTCCTATTTAAATCATCAAACAAACCATAATAGAATTGACAAGGCCAGCTTTCCCAGTAGTCTTCCTGTCAAGGTAGAAATATCCAAGTCCCTTTGTGTTATTATTGAATAGATTTGACTTTCATTTTCAAAATTATATTACAGGGGCTGAGAAGATGGCTCAGCAGGTAAGAGTGGTTGTTGTAGACTCATGAAGACCTGAGTTCAAATGTCTAGAACCCACATTTAAAAAACAATCTGGGTGTGGCTGTGCGTATATGCACCTGTAATTCCAAAACTGTGCAGGAGGGAATGGAGTGGGGAGGATCACTAGTACATCACTCACTTCTTTCTTTCTCTGTGTGTTATGTGTATTTGGTATGTGGGGGCACATGTATGTGGATACACAAGTAGTGTCCATGAATGTGGATGTCAGAGGTTAATGTTGGGTTAATTAATCACTATTAATCCTCAATTAACATTTACTTTAACTCTAGCCCTAACCCTAGTCAGCTTGCCCTAGGAATATTCTAGCTCTGCCTCCTGAGCTCTGGAATTATAGTTGGGTCACCATGCCTGTAAGTGTTTATATAGGTGCTGAAGATCAGAACTCTAGTCCTTCTTGCAGTGCTAATGATAGGATTGCAAGTATGTACTTCCATGTTCAGTTCAACTTCTGGGTTTTTGACCTAGCTATTTATAGAAATGTACTCAAAATAATCTGTATATGCTGTGATTTGTAGTACATGTATTACTTTAGCTGATAGAGTATAGTTTTGATCATCAAAGTGGTCCTTAAGATGATATTTATGAAAACTTAAAAACATTTTTCTCAGATCAAGAGAATCAAGGCTGACCATTGGACAGATTCAAAGAGAACAATAGATAGTAGCCTGATTTGTTTTTAAAGAAAGAATAATGTTATGTTATATTGTGTACTGAAGTGGTCTATAAATTCTTTTGTTGTTGTTATTTTTTTCATTAAAAATATGATAGTTTTATTATAGAAGAAAAATTAATGAGATAGGAGATTGTTTTTTGAGTAAATACATGCAGATGAGAACTTTGAATTGTTGGTTGTAGTAGTACATGTCCATAATTACTGCTTCAGTGTGGGCTGTATAGTGAGTGAGTTCCAGGCCAACTTGAGCAAGATGCCACTTCAAAAAACAAAACAAAATAACCAACCAAACAAACAAAAACAGAAAAAGTAGGGGCTAGAAAGATTGCTCAGTAGTTAAGAACATTTGTTGTTTTTGTAGAGGACCTGGGTTTGGTTTCTAGTACCTATGTAGCTCACAATCATCCCAAACTCCAGTTCTAGGGTACTCAGCACTCTCTTATGACATCTGCTGTCATTGGGTATACATGCAGTGTACATGCATACATGCAGGCAGAGCACTCATACACATGAAAAATGTTTAAAAACAAACCAAATTTACATATGGAGATATAGAAATCCAATTGTGACACGAAAGTGCCTTTTTGTTTGTTTTGTTTTTGTTTTTAAATGAAAACTGCTGAGAAAGACCTGGCACAGAAACAGAACCTGATAGAAGAATTTTGGAAATGTGTGGGAACATACAAGAACTTCTTGGTAGGCATTGGTGGCACACACCTGAAATTCTAGCACTCAGGAGGAAGAGGCAGGTGGATCTCTGAGTTTGAGGTCAGCTTGGTCTACACAGAAAGTTCAAGGATAGCTAGGAATACACAGAGAAAACTTGTCTTAAAAAACAAACAAACAAACAAAAAAACAGAAAAACAAAACAAAAAGGAGAAAAAAAAAGAACTTTTTTTTTTTGTTTTGTCTTGTTTTGTTTTTGTTTTTTAAATCTGCTTTGTGGCCAGAACAGCAGTCTTAAGGGCATCCAAAATGTGTGGAAACACAGCTAGATGCTCTTTGACAAAATCACAGTGATGATTATGAGATTATGTTGAAATTCTTTTGACAAGTGCCACCCAGTCAGGAAGAATTTGAGGAGTAGAATAGATGAAGGAGTGGTTCAAAAAGCACATGGAAAGAGACTTTGCCTGAGACAGGAACAAAGCACTATTTACTGTGAGCCTGGATCTGAGTCGCTGGAACAGTTTTCCCTTCCATGATACCATAGCTGAGCATGTCCATTGCTCTCAAGGGGGATATGGTGAGCCTGCTATCCAACTAAAAAGTATGCAAGTAGGGTGATGCGGACTGCAAAATAGGCCCAAATCCTCCTAATGCCTTTTGGTTAGGAGGTGACTTATTCAAAGTGACCATCAAATACATATAGGATGTACAGTCAGGAGGATTCTGGCAGATGAATTGTGACCTACCACAGAGTGCACCCGAGTCTAAAGAAGAGTCAAAAGAGGATGGTGATAACTGACTTGGAGACTCAGGACTGAGGTCTACCCATTTTCGGTCTCTTCCCTGAACCATACAGGACTGCTTCCACCCCTCTCTAGGGAACAGTTATGTACTTTGTTGCATATGAAGACAAGACAGGGTGATGGGAAATGACTGATTCTATAAAGAATATTTTTTTCATAGAATGTGTTCCTGCAGACAGAAAGAGAAGAAAAACAATTTTTGATGAGATTTACAGACAAAATAAACAAGATAGAGAATTGCAATTTCTTATGTATAACTTTATCATACTGTACCCCATAAACATGTACAATTATTATATGTCGATAAAAAAGAAAAATAAAACAAAAAGTTACATTGAGTCCTTGGAGAATATAGTACCTTTCTAGTAGGGAAGTGCCAAGGATGTGTCTATGGCTAAGAAATAACCCAGCAGGGGCTGGCGGGATGGCTCAGTGGTTAAAGAGCGCCGACTGCTCTTCTGAAGGTCCTGAGTTCAAATCCCAGCAACCACATGGTGGCTCACAACCATCCGTAATGAAATCTGATGGCCTCTTCTGGAGTATCTGAGGATAGCTACAGTGTACTTACATATAAATAAAAAAAAAAAAAAAAAAAGAAAAGAAATAACCCAGCAATCACAGAGAAACTGTTAGCCACTGATTTTGGAGATGCAATCCTTTTTCAACACCTATAAGTGGGAGATAGTGGTTTCTATATCAGGGTTGTCATGATGTATCTAACATGCTTTGAAGAATGCATGACTCACTATCTCAAGAACTTTGCTCTTATTTAAAGGGTGCATTTTTTTTTTTTTTGCTTAGTAGAATATCATAAATACCTTCTAAGAGAAATTGCAGACTCATTTCCTTTACTGAAGAATCCATGTAGTAAGGCCTATATAGAACTATCTGGAAGAAATACAGTGCCCGATATTTCAACCTTCCTAATGCTGTGACCCTTTAATTCAGTACCTCACATTGTGGTGACCCCCAACCATTAAATTATTTTTGTTGCTACTTGATAACTGCATTTTTTCTACTGTTATGACTTGTAATGTAAATGTCTGATATGAGACCTTTGTGAAAGGATTGTTCAAGCCCTGAAGGGGTTTCTACCCACAGGTTGAGAACCACTGGCCTAGAGACTTACTGAGCACCTGCAGATGTTATACAACAATTTCCTCCCAGATAGAACAGTTCATCTTAACAGAATTTCAATATACAGGATGTTCTAAAGAGAAGTAAAACATTCCATCCTTCTAGGAAGCTCTTAAACCCAGGAAGTAAACAACTCAAAGGCTTCCGTAAATTCATGAAACTAATGAGATTCACTCCTTCCCCAAGGATATATAATCAGGAAAGCAGGCCGAGAGTTGGGACAGACATGCTTAGCTACCTAGGAGAGACACAAATCACCAGAGCTATGTGAAACAGACAGTCTCCAACCTACTGAGCTGCTTTCAAGTTGTGTAGTATGGTTCAGGTTTTCCAGTGTCTATGATCTGTCACCCCTGGGGTGGGCTTTTGGTGATGTAGATATTTTTGAGTCATTTCTGTTTCTGTAAATAACCCCTCACTTATATTCCTTTAAATATTATTTCAATAAAACCCGTTGGTTCATCAAGTTGGACTGTGGTGGTAGCCTTACTGGGGTGAATAGATATTTGTTCACATCTCTCCAGTAATTACGTTATGCAGTAAGGTAGTATGATGAACTAAGTGCACAGAGGCTTAGGTTGGGGGACAGCAAAGTTCTCTGGTAGAGTGTTAGGTGGACTAGACCAAATTAGACAGAGTCTGAGAAAGGAGGAAGGACTCCCAAGGTACATCTATCAAGCTTTGGAAAAGCAGCATTCTTGAAAGCACTAGCTCTGTTTGTTTTCTGTGGGCTCACTGCACTCCAGTAGGCTTCGAATTCCCACCTCAGAAAACTTAGCCCGTTGGAGGCCTTCTTAGTGTTCTGATCTTTCAGACACCAATCACCCTTTCCAACACCCTTGCCCTTTCTTCAGCTGCCCTGGCTTCCTCAGTCTAGCATCTCTTCTCAGATGCAGTCCTCTTCCATCCCCCAGCCTCCTTAGCCTCCACTTCTCTTTAAGACACCCATTTTCCTCAGCCTTCATTCCGCCTCAGCGCGGTTCCCCCTCCTCAGCCCTCCGTAGTCTCCCATCATTCCTCAGCTAGTTCTGGGTCCCTCTGCCCTCATCCCTCTTCAGCAGTCGGCTGTGCTGCGCTGCGAGGCTCGGTGGGGTTTTGGATTTGCTCCTCCCCTTCCCTACCTCCCTGCATTCTGAGTGGCTGAGAGGAAGAGGACCAGTTGGAGTCCGCATCTGTGTGCACTGGCTGCCGCAGGGCCCAGCAAGCAGGTGGAGCTCAGCCTCCCACGGAGCATTGGGCGGTGGACCGCAGTGACGCGGCCTGAGACATGGCGGCCACGCGCCTCTGAGGCCGCAGAACCGGAGTCTCTTGCTGCGCGAGTTGCCCCTTGGCCATGCAGCTTGGCTGCTGACTGCCCCGGCGCGTGGCCCGGAGGATCCCGGCTGCGGTCATCACCTTGCAGTCTCCATGCTGCAGGGTATATTCCTCCCATATTCCATGTATTCCTCCTCAGTGCTTCCGGCCGTGTAGCCGCAGCTGCCGGCCGGGCCTCAGGGCGCTCTACCTATTATTCATCAGGCACTTTTCTTTTCCATTTTTATTTTCATTCCTATTTGCTTCTCCTTTTCCCTTCTGCTTTGCGTCTATCTCCGCCACCCCGCTATGGCCGCAGAGGAGGCGCTGAAGACGGTAGACCAATATAAGACTGAAATAGAGAGACTGACCAAGGAGCTCACAGAAACGACCCATGAGAAGATCCAGGCTGCAGAGTATGGGCTGGTGGTGCTGGAGGAGAAACTGACTCTCAAGCAACAGTATGACGAGCTGGAGGCCGAGTATGACGGCCTCAAACAAGAGCTGGAGCAGCTCAGAGAGGTGAGCAACCCGTCTCCTATTTCCCTCTCCAGGTTTGGCATTTCTCAGTGCCAGTCATCACTGTAAAGAAGTCAGAAGGGATATGGCCAGAAGGACTTCATCTTAGAGCCCTTTGTTGATAAGAGAATATTGAAAGAGTCCATTGTTTTCACCAATAGAAAAATTACCCAAGAAATGAATGCATAAGCTGGAATGGGAAGCTCTTTATTATGTGGGGGAGGGAGAGTCACAAGAAGTCTTCAGGCATCCGTGCTGGCAGGTAACATTGAATTGGGTTGAAATGCATAAATCAAACTTCTCAAACTGCTGTTATTTCAAACCCAGATATCAATGACCATAATCCATCCAATTGATGAGGTTTGTGCCTGAGGACCTACAATTTCAGGATGGTAGAATTTGGTACTTCAGTCGTCTGCTGAGTAATTGCTCCTTGGTGAAATAGGAACTAGTTATTAGGACTCACCAGTCCCGTTTGACGTTGGCTTTAGTCCTTGTCATGGGGCTGTAGGAGCAAAACAACTTTGCTGGGTGGTTTTGCTGCCCTTAATTTCACCTCTGTGCAAGGCTGGGCTATGCTTATGTCTTATAGAAGGCACCCTGAGACTGAGGAAAATCAAAATCATCTCCATATGGTGAGACATGAGAAAGAAATGTAAAATATATGGATATCTATGCCTTGCCTATCAAATATGGCCCTTCAGGTTGAAATTACTGTATTTATAAAATCAGAATATCACCAATGTTCTGTGAATAACATTTCCCCCCCTATTTTTATATTTCCTTCTTCTAAGGGTAATGTACTGAAATGTCCAACCAAATATTCATAAGGATTATACATACTATTTAAGACACTGGAAATAGCAAGCAGTCGTGTATAAATGTTAGTATACATAAACACAGATTTTCTGTGTGACAAGTCTTTATTTTTAGGTGCATACTAACATTTTAAATGTTAGGCATATCATACATAAATAGAAATACTTTTCTTATAATCTAAGCTTATTTTAGGGAAAGGGGAGGCCCAGTTTTGTATTGTCACAGTTAAAAAAACATGAGTATGACATTCTAATCAACTCACCTAACTTATAAATAATACATATTTAAACCTTTAATTATGCTATTTTATTTAGATGCTTAAATACCAAAATATGTAAATAGATATAGTTGAAAACAATAGATAGAGATATAATTTTTATATACCGGGCTATAAATTCTAGTTCATGCTTTTCTTGCTATATTCATATCTGGATTTAATGGTATCTGTACTTATATTTTCTAAATATGTCTTAGATTATGTCTTAGACTGACATGTTTTAGATGCTAAATCTTAGGAAGTAAGGAAATAGATGATTATTGTAATTCTCAGAGATGTTTCCATGATGTCTTTATTTATTGACTGTGCTTTGCCAAGGTGGAGAAATGCAAACCAATGTTATGTCATCACTTTCTTGATAAAAGAGGTGGACTTATTTGATGATATAAAATATGATTGTTAATAGACCTTTCTTCTTGAGCTAAACAACACTTTCAGGGATATTTATGTGTTGTTGTACTTAACACACTAAACCTTAATACAGTTGCCTTTTGTCTTTAGTAAACAATACTTAAAATAATGAGTTTGCCTTTTATTTATTTAAAGTTGATAGATAAAATTGTATGTATTTATTATGTGCAGAATTATGTTTTGCAGTGTACATATGTTATGCCTTTTTGGGCATTATATTGCTTCATATAATTATCTTTTTTGTGATAACTCAACATTCATTCTGTATTTTTAAAGAGTAAATATATTGGCATTATAATCATCATGGTGCACAGTGAATTTCTTAAACTTATTCTTCTTATCTAACTGTAATAATGACCTTTTCATCAATATCTCTTCTTTCAAGCAATCAACACTTCTAGTAACTATCACTTACATCTCTGATTCCTTATATGAATGAGATAATGAAATGTTTGTTTCCTGTGCCTGGCTTATTTTAAAATAATACAAAGTCTTAACACAGAGCTTAGCACATAATAAAAATAAAAATAAATATTTTATAAAATAAATTTATATTAGAAGAATTTACACCTTTATCAAGTGTTCAGAAGTCAATATTGCTTAGTGTTAGAGAAAGACTGAGAAAATTGAAGAGTGTAGAAAGTGACCACTGTTTTAGTCTCATTGTCAGTCAAGGGAAAAGGGGGAAATGTTTTATAAGAATGATGAAAGTTCTTAACAAAATAATACAAATGCCAATTATATTTTTTAAAATAAAAGATTTAAGAAATTTTGTTCTATATAGCAAGAAAAAATATAAGGAGTTTTTCTTTTTATCAAATGACACTTGCTATTACACATATTTTGACTTACATTTAGCATAAAGATAACTCAAAGCTGGGCAGTGGTGGTGCATGCCTTTAATCCCAGTTTAATCTGAGTTCAAGGCGAGCCTGGTCTACAGAATGAGTTCCAGGACAGCCAGGGCTACACAGAGAAACCCTGTCTCAGGAAAAAAAAAAAAAAAAAAAAAAAAAAAGAAAAGGAAAGAAAAAAGAAAGAAAGAAAACGCAAATGACAAATCCTAGTAAACAGGATTTTAGCTATATAGAAGTGTATTTTAAGGTAGTAAAAATAGTTATATGCTATTATTAGATAATAATACTTATTTTATCTTTTAAATATGTTTTATTTTCGTTGAGATTATTACTTAAATGAATTGAGTCATGTTTTGAATTAAATACAAAACAACAGTGTAAAACAATGTAATCTAATGATGATGTCACATACAAGCCATTTAGTGTGTGTGTGTGTGTGTGTGTGTGTGTAGGTCAGAGGACACTCAAATGTTATTCCTTAGACTACTTGTCTTTTGAGATAGTATCTCTTACTGGCCTGAAACTTGCTGAGTATGCTAAGTTAGCTGGTCAGTGAACTCTAGGGACCCACCTGTATCTGCCTCCCCAGTGCTGAGGTTACAAGTGTGTACTGCCATGCTATGCTTTTTAAAGCATTGAATTTAGGTCCTAATGCTTGTACAATAGATTTTTTTTTAAACCAAATAAGCCTTTTCTCAACCCTGGAAGTCATTGCTTTAAAATATTCTGGGGAGAAGGGACAGATGGCTCAGAGGGTAAGGGGTTTTGTTGCCAGGCTTGATGAGTTCCATTACTCTCCCTCCACCCTGTTTCTACATGGTAGAGAAAGAGAGCCCACTCTTGTAAGTTGTTTCCCTATCTCACATGAGTGGTACATACATGCACACGCACGCACACACACACACACACACACACACACACACACACACACACACACACACATTATTAAAATGTAATTAAAATTTTCATAGTAACAGAAAGTAAATTAGGACAACAACATAGTACATGTTCTTCTATGTGTTCTCCCTTCTGACTACCATTACCATTGCTCCTTTGGTAAATACTCTTTGTACTACTTTAAATGTCTTTGAACATATGAATCTATATGTAGGATTTTCTTTTTATTCTTTATTTTTATAAAGTCAGTTGTGAAGAATATGGTACTATTTAGGGAGGATTGATAAGGTGGCTCAAGTTCTGTCCTGATAGTTTGGAAGGTTGTCAGAAAGGAAAAATGAGTAGTTGTGTATGGAAGACTGTAATTTGCTTTGATGACCCTAAAGCAGCCTTGTGTGTTGATATGAAGGGAATAGATGGATAGTTCTGTTGGTGAATTATTGGTGATTTTGCTTCCTTGTCTCATTGGCTGATGATGGGAATATGTGCATCAGCATAATGCCTGGCTGGTTTCCACAGTCCTGCAGTGTGACCACATCCTGCCCACTCTAGATCTTGGTGTGAAGCCAGGATGATTCAGGCAGTTGGACATTATTAGTACACTACTCCTTATTTCTTCTCTGACAGTTGACATATATTATAAATATGACTGCTATGAACATAGTGGAGCATGTGTCCTTATTACATGTTGGAGCATCTTCTGGGTATATGCCTAGTATCTTATAAGCACTTCAGATCTTGTACAGCATCTCATAAGATAGGGAGAAAAGAGTAGAAACATGAATCTGCCAGCAAGTATCTTAGTCATTAAAATGGAGAGAAAAGAAAGGATGGCTATTGGTGCCTTTTCCTCCTGGAATCTAGTCACTTTGGCTATAAAACCCAGTAACTGAATAATCTTAAAATATTTACTGTAATATACCTGGCCCGCTGTGTTTTACCTGGTTTGTTTATTTGTCTATCTACTTTTTCCTTTTCAAATTCCTTCTACTTTTTCCAAAATATAAAATAATCTTGCTTGGTTGTATTAACTTTCATCCAGCCATTTTCTATATTTTCTTTCAGTTATGCTCATTCAGTTCCAGCCATAATATTTCACTGTTTGATAGCCTTTTCTAAAGTAATTAATAGTTCTCATATGAACACCTGGCCCATACACGTTTCCCTTTGAATTCATTTATTTTTCTAATTTTCCATATTTTATTTTAGAACTGATTCACGGAGTTTGTTATTGAAATACCTGCACCTGGCTTCATAGAAGGAGGGAGAAAATGAATATGAATATAAACATGGAGTGAGATTATACTCCAGAACCATTGTAAAAACTTTTGACTCCTAATGTTATCCCCTTTCCTGTTTTCCCCCCAAGAACCCTCCTATCCCATTCCCCCTCCCCCTGCTTCTATGAGGGTACTCCTCCTCCCACCTTACCGCCCTGGCATTCCCCTATACTGGGGAATTCAGCCTTCACAGGACCAAGGGCCTCTCCTCCCATTGATGCCCAACAAGTCCACCCTCTGCTACATATGTGGCTGGAGCCATGGGTCCCTCCATGTGTAGTCTTTGGTTGGTGGTTTAGTCCCTGGGAGCTCTAGGGGGTCTGGTTGGTTGACACTGTTGCTCCTCCCATGGGGCTGCAATCCCCTCAGCTCCTTCAGTCCCTTCTCCAACTCCTCCATTGGGATCCCCAAGCTCAGTCCAATGGTTGGCTGCAAGCATCCGCCTCTGTATTTGTCAGGCTCTGGCAGAGCTTCTCAGGAGACAGCTATAACAGGCTCCTGTCAGCAAGCACTTCTAAGCATCTGCAATTGTGTTTGGATTTGGTGTCTGTATATGGGTTGGATCCCCAGGTGGGGCAGTCTCTGGATGGCCTTTCCTTCAGTCTCTGCTCCACACTTTGTTCCTGTATTTCCTTTAGACAGGAGCCATTCTGGGTTAAAAATCTGGAGATGAGTGGGTGGTCCCATTCCCCCAACCGGGGGCTTTGCCTAACCTCTAGATGTCTCTACAGGTTCTCTCTCCCCTTTGTTAGGCATTTCAGCTAATCTCATTCCTGTTGGGTCCTGGGAGCCTCTTGTTTTCCTGGCATCTGGGACTTGCTGGTGGCTATCTCTAGCTCCCCATCCCCCATTGCTACATACCTCTGTTCAAATTCCTGACCCTCTGTATATCATTTCTGTCTCTTTCCATACCTGATCCTGCCCCATCTTTTCCCTCTTCCCCTCCTCTCTTCCTCCCAAGTCCCTCCCACCCTCTACTTCCCCTGAGTATTTTGTTCTTCCTTCTAAGAGTGACTGAAGCATCCACATTTTGGTCTTCCTTCTTGAGCTTCATATGGTCTATGAATTGTATCTTGGGTATTCTGAGCTAATATCAGTGAGTGCATACCATGTGTGTTCTTTTGTGACTAGGTTACCTCACTCAGGATGATATTTTCTAATTCCATCCATTTGCCTAAGAATTTCATTAAGTCATTGTTTTTAATAGCTGAGTAGTACTCCATTGTGTAAATGTACCACACTTTCTGTATCCATTACTCTGTTGAGGGACATCTGGGTTCTTTCCAGCTTCTGGCTATTATAAATATGACTGCTATGAACATAGTGGAGCGTGTGTTCTTATTACGTGTTGGAGCATCTTCTGGGTATATGCCCAGGAGTGGTCTAGCTATGTCCTAAGGTAGTACTATGTCCAATTTTCTGAGAAACTGCCAGACTGATTTCCAGAGTGGTTTTACCAGCTTGCAGTTCCAACAATGGAGGAGTGTTCCTCTTTCTCCACATTCTCGCCAGCATCTGCTGTCACCTGAGTTTTTGATCTTAGCCATTCTGACTGGTGTAAGATGGAATCTCAGGGTTGTTTTGATTTGCATTTCCCTGTTGAACATTTCTTTAGGTGCTTCTTGGCCATTCGATATTCTTCAGTTGAGAATTCTTTAGCTCTGTACTCCATTTTTAAAATAGAGTTATTTGGTTCTCTGGAGTCTAACTTCTTGAGTTCTTTGTATATATTGGGTATTAACCCTCTATCGGATATAGAATTGGTAAAGATCTTTCCCCAATCTGTTGGTTGCCATTTTTTCCTATTAACAGTGTCCTTTGCCTTACAGAAGCTTTAGTTTATTGTTTTTAAACGTTACATAAATTCTTAATGTTGGAGGAATATTAGAAATTAACTTTTTTATTTTTTATTATTTGTGTGTGTTTGAGTGTTTTGCCTGGATGAATCCATATCATGTGTATACCTGGTGCCTGTGGAAGTTTGAAGTGGAAAATAGTATCAGATTTCTTGTAACTGGGGTCATAAATAGCACCATGTGGGTGCTGAGAATTGAACTGAAATCCTCTGCAAGAGCGACAAGTGCTGTCAGCAACTAAGTCATGTCTCTAGCCCTGAAATTATCTGGTTAAGTGATCTGGTGATCAGAATTATAAGAAGGTAATTTTTGTTAATATTTTAAAATAATTTAGAACTACAAATCTTTCTTAAGTGAATCCTCAGGCATTCTATATTAACCACTGTAGTTATTTCTAATCTAGTTTTATATTCAAGAAGGTTTTTCATTGCAGCAAAAGGAAATGGTTTATCTTTGCAATAAGATATGCAACTTATAAAAGAAAATATTTGGGTCTGGAGATGGCTCAGGGGTTAAGAGCACTGACTGCTCTTCTGAAGGTCCTGAGTTCAAATCCCAGCAACCACATGGTGGCTCACAACCATCTGTAATGAGATCTGACGCCCTCTTCTGGCGTGTCTGAAGACAGCTACAGTGTACTTATTTATAATAATACAAAAATCTTTAAAAAAAGAAAACATTTGATTGGAGACTTGTTTATAGTTTCAGAATGTTAATCTATGATCATCTCCATGGAGAGCATGGTGGTTGGCAAGTAGGCCTGGCACTTGAGTAGTAACTAAGAGCTTACATTCTGATCCAGTGGTAGTAGAGATAGATGATAGATAGATAGATAGATAGATAGATAGATAGATAGATAGATAGATAGGTGATAGTTAGATCCTGAGCCTGGCTTGGCCTTTTGAAACCTCAGGTCCCCTTCCCTGCCACTGACACACCTTCTTCAACAAGGCCACACCTTCTAATCCTTCCCAAACAGTTCCACTAATTGGGGATGACATAATCAAACATATGAGCTTATGGGGTCATTCTCATTCAAATGAAAACACCGCAGGCTTCAAAACTAACAATTACATTTTTAGAGAATTGTCATGGTAAAGTATTTCAGAAAAATATAATGAAAGCAAGAGAAATATAGACAGATAATATTTTAGTTATCATCGACCACTTCCAAATTTAAAAAAAATGTGATGCTAATATGATTTAGAAATTTGAAAATGGCTATAAAAGAAGTGCTGTAAATAAATAGATTTTCACATAAAAATAAATGATTGTTCATTTCTGCAATAACATTAATGTATTTAATATTTCTACTGTGTGAGAGTTAGAGATCTGTGTGTTGAAGATACAGCAATGAACAAGGAGAAAGCTCCATGTTCATGAAGTTTGTATTCTGTGTGGAATAAAGAAAATAGTAAAAATGAACAAGAAAACTAGATACGATATTAAATGGTCCTTAATGTTGTAGAGACAATAACAAAACAAAAGGATGGCATGTATGTCTGGGGCACCTGCTGCTTGTTAACATCTGTGCTGTTGTAGTGAGCAGTAGATTGAAAAAAAAAAGGAGTGAGAGGTGAGAGATGGGACTGGAGAGATGATTTTAGCCAGATGGTAAAGGTCGTTTCAGTCAGCCTTTGCTAGCAAATGCCTCATCATAGCTGGTTATAAGGACATTGGGCTACAGGAAGGATCTCCCCCTAACAAAGAGTCTGGAAATAGCTGTCAGTCTATTTCCTAATAAGTGTCCTTGAACATCTGGGGCTCTTGTAAATTAGAAAGTGGCTATGCCTCACTCTTGTGATGGTGTATTAGGAAATTTGGAATTTTGCATTTTTCTCTGTGCTACACAAATGTGAACATTTTGTAATATAAAACTAACTTCTGTGGCTGTGGGTATAGCTTAGTACAAGTGTTTGCCTAACATATGCTAGACCCTAGGTTCTATTCTCAGTATAGCAAGAACCAAACTAAATGAAAACAAAGAAGTCAAAGCAACTCCATTGCAAAAATGTAGCTTGACAGAGGAAAAAGCAACTAGAGATGTTGGTTACTTTAAGATTAAAGAAATCTTAATCTTAAATAAGAAAAAGTATTCTAGATATTTATTCATTACACATATTATGACTAACCATTATATTGTAGAGACTGTTAGGTGCTGCAGGTTATTTATTTAGACATTATTTCTTGTCTTTGGAGAATTTAATTAACATTTATTTGTTTATTATTTTATGTGTATGAATATTTTGTCTGCATATATGTCTGTGTACCACAGGCATGTCTGATGCCTGCAGAAGCCAGAGGAGGACATTCTCTGGAACTGGAGTTTTAGATGCTCATGAGCTGCCTTGTGGATGTTGAGAATTGAATCTTGGTTCTATGGAAGAACAGCCCGTGCTCTTACCTGCTGAACAGTTTTTCCAGCCCCCTCGGAGAGTTTATTTTTGACAGAGGAAGAAAAGTAACAGAAGAGTAGGCAATAAATAATTTTGTATAGGGATATGTGCTTAAAAACAAAGCAAGGTTATGGAATAATAAACCTATCAGGAGCTAGTGGGAGAGGTAATATTAGAAATGAGAGTCAGGGAAAGCCTTTTTGAGAGATTGATATTTAAGCTAAGTCCCAGGTGATGAGAATTAACAAACCAGGAAGGGATTGTCCTGGCCTGAAAGCACCAGCAATGTAGAAATCATTTGTTGGGAACAAGCTTTGTGTTTGTGAAAACTGCATAGCTTTATTGGCATTTGATATGCAATGACCCTGTGTAGTATAGAACTCTGCTGTGCATTTTGGTTCTCTGTGGAATGATTAGGATCCTGGCCCTGCCTACTAACAACCAGTGGCGGCACTTTTCCCAAGTCAATGTAATAATAAAACACTGTCACATATTCTAAACATACTTTTTCTGTTCTTCCATGAGGCAGTACTGCCATTCATTGAGGACCTCAGAAGACTTCAGTCATGACTGGAGTGGAAGGGGTGGATACGGGAGGAAATGATAGTGAATTAGACTGGAACTGAGCCCTGAGATGTGTCTCCTAGGTGACTACAAATCCAGTCAAGTTGACATGAATATTGAGTATCATAGCAGGCTCTGTGGCCTTTTGGGAACCCAAGGTAACTGTAATATTCCACTAATCTGTGATTGCTGAATTTTATGTCTTTTTTGTCCTGTTCAACTTTGAATTATTAAATACTAGAATAACATTCTGATTAATAAGAGGAGGAGAGAAAAGAGAGATGTCGGGACCTTTGGGATAGCATTGAAAATGTAAACGAGGAAAATACCTAATTAAAAAAAAAAAAAAAAAGAAAAAGAAAAGGGAGATGTCTGGGCATTTCTTGTCTTCTCTTTCCACAGATCCTTAGTCTCCTAATATGAACTTTCTATATCACTAGGAAGACATCTATCTATATCACTTTTGGGCCAGGCCTGACCATTTTAAAAAATAAGGATATAGTCCTTTGCTAAATATAACCCAGTTCTTTTAGAACTTTTAATTAGCTTTGTTTACATCTCTAGAAATAGCTATTAGTACTTGTAGCTAAAACATTGAATTAACATAAATCTTGTTTTCACCTAATACTTTTGTGTGTTTTAAAGTTAGTATTGCTAACACATTTGTCTATGTATTTATTTGTGTATATTTGTTTGTTTATTTATGTATGGTTTTTGGAGACAGTTTCTCTGTGTAGCCCTGGCTGTCTTAGAACTCACTCTATAGACCAGGCTGGACAACAAACTCAAGAGATCTACCTGCCTCTGCCTCCTGAGTGCTGTGATTAAAGGTGTGCATCATCTCGGGATGTAAAGTGCATAAATAAATTAATTAATGGGAAAAAAAGGTGTGAATCATCACTGCCCAGATATTTTTTAAAAAGATGTATTTATTATTATATGTAAGTACACTGTAGCTGTCTTTAGACACACCAGAAGAGGGCATCAGATCTCATTACAGATGGTTGTGAGTCACCATGTGGTTGCTGGGATTTGGACTCAGGACCTTCAGAAGAGCAGTCAAGGCTCTTACCCGCTAAGCCATCTCATCAGCCCCCTGCCCAGATATTTTTATATTTTAAAGTTCTACACTCAGTTATTTCCTCAAACAATCTATTACTCGGAACATAGTTTTTCAAGAAGAAAAAAAAAATGACAAAATGAATAGAATAGCTGTGAGTGGCTCATATTTGTAATTTTAGTATTCAGAAGGCAGAGCCAGGAGGATCAAGAATTTGAGCCCAGCCTGGGTTGCATGGCTACATCCTATCCCAAGCAAACATATATCTGTGACAAGATAACAAGATGACCAGATAAGTTGCAAACCTAGCAAATGTTCTGATGGAAAACCTGACACTGTCATCTGCAGCACACAAGGCCTTTGACATTCAGTATCAGCATGTAGCTTTTTTATGTATTAACAACAACAATAAAATAAGACTTAGCTGTGTGTGTTGATTACATGACTTTTTTTCCTTTTGTTTTTTGAGACAAGATCTTTCTATATGACCCAGACTGGCCTCAAACTTGATATCTTTCTGCCTCAGCTTAACACTGAGGTGGATTATTATGATGCCACCTGACTTAATATTTTTTAAATGTTTCTTTGTGGTCTGGCTATACAAAGTACTCTTTCTTTTTCATGAGATCTGAGTTTTAATTCAAATTCCCTGTTTCCTGGGTAGGAGAGCAAGCCAAACATCAAAATCAGGGTTAGAATTGAAAAAAAAAAAAAAAAAAACCCAGCTAAATTGTGTTCTTCACTTAGCATATACCAGCTATTGGGCTGAATACTTTATACATTAAGGTACAGCCTTAGCAGAATATGAAAATAGATATTACCATCCTCCCATCTCCCTTCCTCCCACCCAAGACTGGGCCTTGCTATGTATGACCTTGAACTCACAGAGGTCTTTTGGAGCCTGTCTTCTAAGTGCTGGGATTAAAGGCATGCATCATTATGCTTAGCTTGAAAGTAGGAATTACTATTATTTACATTATATGGATTAAAAAAATTGAAGCACATGGGCTGGTGAGGTGGCTCAGTGGGTAAGAGCACCCGACTGCTCTTCCGAAGGTCCGGAGTTCAAATCCCAGCAACCACATGGTGGCTAACAACCATCTGTAACAAGATCTGACACCCTCTTCTGGGGTGTCTGAATACTTACATATAATAAATAAATAAATCTTTAAAAAACAATTGAAGCACAGATAGATTATATATAATCTGCCTAGTTACTGAGAAAACCAAAATTTGAGCCAAGCAATGTAACGCCAATACTTCGTGGTTTTTTTGTTTATTTGTTTGGTTTTGTTGTTGTTGTTGTTGTTGTTGTTGTTTTTCTAGACAGGGCTTCTCTGTATAGCCCTGACTGTCCTGGAACTCACTTTGTAGACCAGGCTGGCCTCAAACTCAGAAATCCACCTGCCTCTGCCTCCCAAGTGCTGGGATTAAAGGTGTGTGCCACCACCGCCCGGCTCTTTTTTTCTTGAGACAAAAATCTTACTATGTAGCCCTCCTTGTCTTGTTTCAAAACTTCGTATATAGATCAGATTGGTTTTAACTCACAGAGATCTGCCAGCCTCTTTCCACAACAACAATAAAAACATCAATAACAATAATCTCTCTGGGGTGGGGTGTGATGAAGGAAGATGAGGGGAGCAGAGAGAAGCAGGATGTGGGGCCTTGCCAGGGTTTTAAAAGAGTGGTATAGTTATGAAAGGGAGGGAGGAGTGGAATCTGGAACAGCCTGGAAGTTAGGGTAGAAAGGAAGGAATTTGCCAGTGGCTTTGATATTACACATTGCAGGGGTGTGTTAATAGGGACCAAAGGAGCCTGGAGGTTATTGTGGGGCTTTGATTTGTGTTACAGGTATAATATGCCTTATCTGCAGTAATTGGTTGTAGGAAAGAGGTGAGAAATGATGGCTTCTACCTGAGTTTCTGAGGAATGTTGTGTGTAGGCTTTTATCTCTTTGCCAGCAATACTTTTCTGTTTAACTTGTCAGTTTCATCCTGAGCTGACTCCAGACTCTCATTTTAGGACATAGTGGCAAGGCCTTTTTTGGGAGGTTTGGGACTTAACAAAATTATGTGAATATGTGTGTTTCTATATACATGTGTGAGGGTGCATATAGATCCAGAGGTATTAGAACTTCTGGGACTGGAATTATAAGGGGTTGTGAACAATCTAGCATGGATTTAGTTTCATGTTGGAACTCCAGTCCTCTGAAAGAGCAGCAACTATTAACTACTGAGCCAACATCCAGCCTTCATTGTTTTGAAAGATGGAATTTCCATATCACCTAAAATCTGTATTATCACTTCATAATTTGGGGTCCTAATTGTCCACTTGTGCTCTGGTCCATGTGGTTGCTATAGTAACTGCTTTAAAAAGATTCAGTTAGCTTTGTTAGTGTTTTAGATTTCAATGTACTAATGTGTCTAAAGCCAGATTTTTATGTGGATTTACTTTTTTTGTTACTGTCTCTTAGCATTTCCAAAGCAGTGGCTTTGTTTACTTATTTATTGCAAAGCACTATAATATGTTGGAAAATACTCCAACAGTTCTTAAGTTAAATCAGTTTAGTTTATGCTCTTAGCCTAGATGATAAGCTCATTTAAACTTTTCTCTTGTCTGTTGCTCAGTCAAAGTTTAGTAAAATTGTTAACTGGCTCCCCCATTAAGGATAACTTTCAGAGTATCATGTAATACCATGGAACTTATTAAAAAACAAAACAAAACAACTGGTACCAAAAACTTCTTGGGATGTGTCTATTTTTAGACTTTTCTGGAAGGTGTCATACCCCAGAAGACGCTGCAGAGTCATCTGTGTCTGTATCTAGGATAGATGTCAGTAGCCTTGAGCACTGCAATTGTAGTAGATTCTGTCCCCGTGCTGTAATTAAGTCAGCCACAGAAGTCCCTATATTAGAGGGGCCTCTTCCTGCTGTATAGTGCTGCTGACTTTGTATTATAGGCCATGTTATTATGGACTGGGTAATTATTTTCCTGCATGGGTCTTGGTTTAACAGACTGATCCTCTGAGCCTCTTCCAGAAAGTGTTGTGTTTCCTTGAAAATGAGTGGTGGAAAAAAATTTTTCTTGAAATTATGAAAATTTCCTAGATAAAAAGTTTTTCTTTTTTCATACTCAAAACAATGCTAACATTTGAAGTATACTTCAAATGAATGATCTGTTTTACCAACTTCTTTTATCTGACAAAGATAGATTTTGTTTCATAGCAGAGAAGCATAAAAGTGAATTATTTTAGATTATATCTTGTGCTTGTTTAGGTGGCACTTGTGCTAAAGTCAGAGTGAGACAGATACATGTAGCCATTGTCTTCCTCGACTTGTCCTTTTGAAGTCTGTTATTATTTCTAGAATGTATGAGAAATAACAAAGGGTTCCAAATGTAAATTAAGGGACTGAAGAGATGGCTCAGTGGTTAAGAGCACTGGCTGCTCTTCTGGGGCACCCAAGTTTGATTCCCAGTACTCACATAACAGCTTGCAACTGCTGGTCCTGGTATACTTTTGCCTTTGGGGTATCCAGACACCACTGCACACCAGGCTGAACTGGAAGGAGTGGAGTTTATCCAGCAGGTGATTTACACAGGACCTTGGCTGGCAATGAGTGTGAGGAGAAACAGCTTTCTCCAAGACTGTTTTCAGTGAAATAGCTCTCTTTATTGGGGGTGAATAAGAGCTATATAAACCTTGGGGAGTGGGTAGGGGGTTTGGGAGTGAGTGTACATCATTGGCATGGCTGAGGTGGTGTGAATGCTTCATTTGCAAGAAGAGGAATTCTAGGTGCTAGCTAGACATATCTTTAAAGGGAGAGAGGAATTTAAACCTGTAATTTGCCACTAGGCTATGTGACTTCCTCAAGGGTAGTGGAGGTGGGACATGTAATCCCAGAGCAAGAAGGGAACAGTCCTACTCCTGCCAGTCTCAGGATGAGATTTTCCAGGTTTGAACACTTATCGACCTCACTCTTGCTCCAGACTGGCACCCCCAGTCACATGACTTTCTGGCCACACACACAACTGTCTATAACTGGAGTCTCAGGGGATCTGATACCTTCTGGTCACTGTGGACAAAGGCATGTATGAAGGCAAAATCATTCATACACATATGAAATGACAATTTTGGAATATTTTTAAAATAGAAATGTTGTAAGAATGTGCTTTCATTTTAATCCCAGGTGTAGGGATGTGAGGCTGCTTTGGACTGTCTGCAGCAGATGACTATGATTTGTTTCATGCTCTAGCAGAAGCATAGTTTTGCCAGTCATTTAGGTAGGTTGGTTTCAGTTTGTTAGTAGCCATGGTCAAAGAAGAAACAAAGGGAAAATAGGCTCAAATTCTGCTTCCCCCTCTATCCTTGTTGCTGTCCTATCTAGTGTTAGTGGGTAAAACCAGGGCACTGGGAGGAGGGTAAAGTGTGGGTAAAAGAAGAATCTACAAAGTATCGAAGGCCACCTACACATAAGATAAAAGGAAAGATAAATTAAGACAAATGCTGGAATTTACCTGTAGTCTTCAGTTTTGTTGACGTGTGTATGATATATAGAAATATATTATCTTTTCACTCAAAATATCTTTCTTATAGGTAAAACATAGTATATCATACCTTTAAACTTGATACATACTAGAGGAAATAATATGCCTTTAAGTCTGATTAGAAACAGTCTTTCTACAAAACTAAAATCTTCCTCAGAGCATGCATGTTTTCTTCACTGAGAAAGGAAAGCATACTGGAGAATGTTACACTGGGTATTTTATAATTCTGTGAAAGCCTTTTGAATCCAATTATCTGCTAACCTTCTAGGGGCACAACAGTCCAGAACCCTTTCTTTTGACTTACCCTCTTTTCTGTGATTAAGTTACCTTTCTAAGTACTTGGCTTTCCTCTTGTGAACATAAGGTGTTCCATCTGCCAGTTTATCATGGAGACTTAAAATGGAAACAAGAATAGTTTAATGACTTCTGTATACTCACTTAATAAAAGACAAGCTTAAAATGAAGAGAGTAGAATTATTTAAGACTTTATCTAGCTTATTCCCAATTTTTAGTTATTTTTATTCTGATGTCCAATTTTGAACAATGTTGTATTTTTATTATTAAGTTAAAGTATGTAATGTGGCAAAAATGAAATCTTGAACTTTGAATGCCCATGAAAAAGTTGAATCGAACTGACCTGTGTATCCTGGATATATTGGTTTTCTTTCCTTTTTATTCACCCTTCTTGTAAATTTTTGAAGCCAGTGACCCTTGTCTTGATCCCTCCTCTCCCCAAACGTGGGCCTAGCAACTTAAGTGATCAACACATGCCTATTAAATATATGAGCTAAGAATGATTTAGCACATCTACATATCTCATCAGTGTTTAACATTTTGTAGTTCAGAAACAATAGAATGGGAATTCCACATGGTTCAAACTAATACATTAAGTAGTTAGTGTAATGTGAGGGCATAGAGCCTAATCCATTTTGAAAATTTTTATTATCTGAGAACAACTGACATATAGAAAAAGTCGAAGGAAAATGAATAAACTTGAACTGGGGACTAGTTTGTTTAGTAGGTAGGAAAAAAGTGCTGGCTAGAACATTTTATTAAAATACGTATACATATAAA
This sequence comes from Mus musculus, assembly GCF_000001635.26. Classification (NCBI taxonomy): domain Eukaryota; kingdom Metazoa; phylum Chordata; class Mammalia; order Rodentia; family Muridae; genus Mus; species Mus musculus. The sequence goes on from NC_000072.6 coordinate 149,425,675, forward strand.
ATCATATTGGTCAAAATAAGTTAACTAATTGTTTGCATTAAAATGCTTTATTGCCGTTTGTGGCATGATTTTATTTTTCTGTTTAAAAGGACTCGTTATAGTCTTCATCTATGTCTGATCTTTAACCATATTAGTTATTTTTTCCATCCTTTAAGAAAGCACTTTATCATTGAACTTGAAGCAATTGTACTATACACAGCCTTTCTTATTTTCTTTAACTGTTAACTTTAACAATTGCTAGCAGCATTACATTTCAGGGTTTTTGGATGGTATTGGAGTTATTTTTGAGGAGTTTATAAAGTTTATGCATATAGGAGAGTTTTAATTTCATTGCATATTCCGTTTGCATTGGCTTTGCCCTGTCCATTTCAGCATTCTATGAGCCTATGGAGATGCTGATTGTTTAGGCTGCAGATAGTTTTCTCTCTTAAACATTTTCCCTTGTCCTGATTCATAGTACTTACTTCCAAATTATTTTATTAGTTTTATTTCTTCCTGTTTCTGGAATATCTAGATTTATATATCTGTGTAATGTTCCTAACAAACATCTAATATAACATACACACTGAGAAAAGTACAGAAACACGAATGGATAGTTCATCAAGTAGTATAAGACTAACACCAAGGAGAAGGAAATAAAAGCAATGGGCATCTCAGAGTCACCCTTTATGCACGTCTCCATTGTAGCTCCTCACCTTTGCCAATTGCTATACATACTTTAGCCATAATAACTTTCCTTCATAATTTTCCATCCATAACTTAGTTTTTAAAATCTATTTTTAAACTTTATATGGGTAGAATCGTATTCTATATATTTTTCATGACTGATGTCTTTTATGTTTCATGAGGTTTTCTGGTTGTTATATATAATAGTAACTTTATTATATTATTACAAAATCTATTGTACAGTTATACCTTTCTTTGGCTGATGGAGATTTCTGTTGTTTCTATTATAGAGTTATGAATAGTGCTGGTATGAATATTTCACATATATGATCTGGGTAGTATACATGTTCATGAATTTCTATGAATATAATCATTATGGTGTAAAATATGTTTGTTCTTAACCTTGTTCTAGTATCTTTGTTTTCTATCTCTTTAATAGGAGAAAATTTTTAGTTTGGTTTTAAAGATTTCTATTCAATGACTGATCGTCATTGCTTTGGGTATAGATGAAGTGTGTAGCAGAGCAGAACTACTCAGTTTATTGCCAGGGAGCAAAAGAGAGGAAAATGGAGGGACTAGGGTCCTACTATCCACTTTTAGGGTGACCTTAATAACCTGAAGTCTCATCATTCGGCCACATTTCTTAAAGTTCTAACACTTCCTGATAGCTTGTGTTGGCAGAAAAACAAAAACAACAAACAAACAAACCCCAGTCATCTCAGTTAGTTATAGAGATTGGTGATACATGGCTATCAAGGGGGCTAAAGATAGCCCAAGATAATTATGGCTCTGGATCTGTAATATTTCTACTGACCAAATATAAACTCCCATTCCCTCCCCTGGAATTCCTCCTTTATCGCCTGCATCAGAATTTCAGTTTAGTTATTCATTTTTGTAGGCATAAATATTTTGCAACCTACTTTTAATAAGGGTCCAATCTCTCTTCTTGCCCACTACCCACCAGAGATAATGGAAAAGAAAAGTTATTAGGATTTGGGGAAACTGGGTCTGTTCAGCAATAGTTCTTTGGGGGCGAGCTTCTTTGCCAGCAGTTCAGTCCCGTAGCAAACACCAAATATGACTCAGCAGCTGCAGATCAGCCCTCTAGGCAGTCAGATACCACACATGAACTGGCAGGTATAGACCAGTCCTTTAGGCAGGCAGACACCAGGCAGGAACCAGCAACTGTAGTTCGATCCTAAAGAAACTGTCAGGCTCTCCAACTGGTCTGAAGTGAGGTCACTGAAGCAGCAAGTTACCACAGGAACCTCATAAGCAGTTCTTGGGTGAGTTTCTCTCATGGATGCATTACCACAAGTTGAGCTCAACAACACTATGTAAGGCAAACCGATACATGTGTGTCGTTAGTGAAGAATAGCTAGGTGGAGCAAACCAAACCAATGCTCATTGCTTGTCTCCCACTATCCATGGGGGTCACATTTATACTCATATGCATCCTTTCATGTGTTTGCTACATCAAAACATCCTTTCACCTGTGTCTCCTTTTTCAGGAAAACATTCTTTTATGTGCCTGCTCCAGCAAAATATTCTTTCACCTGTGTGCTCCAGCAAAACATTGTTTGACATAACTGACTTTCCAAACAAACCAGAAGTTTCCACTTTACATTTCTATTTTGTTCTTTTATTTTTTTTTTAATATACCACTAAAACAACATAAGTTAACAATTACTTGTCAGGCTTAATAATGAGTTTTACATTTTTCTTTCACATTATTAACAATGATTATTACATAAAATCACTCACAAATTGGCCATCAATGCCTCACATTCATAATGGCTTCCAAATTCTCCATTTGGGAATACAAGGTGGAGGGTGATACCATGAACTCAAATATAGGTCACAGAGTAAAATATTTGAGACAAATATGTACATGCACACACACAGAGCGAGAGAGAAAGAGAGGGAGAGAGGAAGTGGAGGGAAGGGAAGGGAGAGAGAGAGAGAAGTATGAGCATGATCAAGCTAGAGTCTTCATGCATGCCACCCAAATGCTGTCTCAGTGATTTATCCTCTTAGTGTTGATGATTAGAGATTGCTTTTAAAAATATTTTAGCCATATGAATTGACCTCAAAGTAAAGATACTGAGTAGGCAATTTCAGGTACACTTCAATCTCAGGACTGATAAGTGAAAAAGCAAGAAAATTAATGAGGAGCCATTGATATGTGATTCTCTAGTTACACACTTGGTCTGGTACAAATACTTGTATATGAGTAGATTTTGGAGTCATAAAGATGAGTGAGATTTGGTAGAGGAAGAAGAAAATAGGTGTGAAAGAACTCTCATTCACCAGCACATCAGGGCAGGCAGAGGAAGAAAACTCAGAGAATGCTGAGAGGTGCAGTTAAAGCCCCATGTGAAGGATAAGAGGTTTATACAAACCAATGCTGGAAGTTCAGAATCAGAGCAGCCGGAGTGAGATAAGGCTTAGAAAACATCTGTATTGAGAGACTGATTAGTGTCACAGTAGAAACTTCTGGATCCTGACATCTGTAACTCATTTCACTAACAGGTAAGTTGGGTGTTACCTTTGTGTTAGCTGTCAGACAGTTAAATGTTCTTCTTGGTAGTTAAGATTTCTATGCTATTAAAAGCCAAATGATATGTGATTATAAAATCATTCAAATTGTTTTGGGATTCAGTGGCCAGCTGGGAGGTAGGTTATTTCCTTGAAGGTCATTTCCTTCTGAGAAACTCATTCATAAATATCAGTCTCTTCTCAGCTTTATCTGGAATAAGGACATAATATACTGAGGTGGAAATAGGAGAATGTTGAACTTGTAGCTAGTCTGGACTATGTAGTGACACTCTGTTTCAGAACAAAACAGAAGAAGAGGTAGAAGAAGAAAGAAAGTCTAATTAGCTAATCAAAAATATGAAAAAGGTTTTGAAATATACCTTCATGTGATTGTAATTCTATATGGATTCAAATCTTACAATGTCTTTCTTGACCCAAAGTTTATGAAAGAAGAACAAATTTTACAGGTCAAACTCACTCTTCCCTTGAAGGTGTGAAGATGGTCTGGACTTTAAGTGTACAATATTCTGTGAGGAGACTGAGAATATAGTTTATATCCTCCCTGGAAATGCTACTGTGATCATGATTGGTACTTCTATTGATATACTTGTGACAGTGACTGTTTGACATTTAAGTTTTTCATTTCCAGTTTTATTTCAGTTTGGGTTTTTTTTTTTTTTTTAGTGGTTCTATTTCTTTGTTAAATTTCATGTTCATTTCTTGAATTGTTTTAATTATTTCACTCCACTGTTTAGGTTTTATGGTCTTAGTTAAGGCATCTATTCATATCCTCTTTAATATTACTTGCTATTTTGAAGTCCCTGTCTTATGCTTAAGCTAAATTACTTTTCTCAGAGCCTCTTGCAACAAGGTTGCTGGCTTCTGGAGGAGACATATTGTCTTGATTGTTTATGTTTGTGGTTAGAACCTTGCAGTGAGGGAAAACAAAAGTATACTGTAAAGATGCAGGAGCAGGCTAAACTGAGAAATTGATAGCAGTGAGAGACCTTAGGCTTATTTATTTGTTTATTTGTATATTACTTTAAAATTAAAATATAGTTACATTACTTCCCTCTCCCTCACCTCCCTCCAACCATTCTCATGCCTCTCCCTCCCCTACTCCCTTTCAAATGGATGACCTCTTATTCTTTTATTACTATCATTACATATATATGTATTTATGTGAATAAATATAAATATAACCTAATAAGTCTGTTTAGTATTGCTTGTATGTATATGCTTTTAGGGCTGGTTATTTGGTATTGGATAACAAATTAGGGTTTATTTATTTATTTATAGTATCTATTTATATTATTTCATTTTATGTGTTATGTTTACTTGCATGTATGTCTATACCCCACTTGTGTACATAGTTCCCACAAAGAATTATGCTAGAAGAGGGCATTGGACTTCCTGCAACTGGAGTTATGGATGGTTGTGAGCCACTTTGTGGTGCTGAAAATCAAACCCAAGTTCTCAAGAAATGCAACCAGTACACTTAAACTTAAGTTCCTAACCTTCTTACCAGTCCCATAGAGACATGACAAATCAATCCATCCTTTTGTCTGAGGAATTCCTTATCATTTCCATTATAGTTATTCCTTGTAACCATAATATAAACATAAATTTTCTTAGAAAGTCTGGCAAATTTTTGTATTTTAGTCAACAATTGAAAAATATAGGATATACTGCATTATAACTTCATGTAGATATCAAAAAATGGTTCTGGGATAGTGGGAAAGGTGGTAGTAGACATTTTGTTGAATATAGGACTTCATTGATATCAAAGAGTGTTTGAGATTTATATAACAGAAATTTCAGTAAAAAGCAGGAGACAATGCATGTTCCCAGACTGAAGTGCAGGTTCTCAGTTCCTTCATATAGAACTGCATACTGGTGACTGGGTCCACATAGATACCACCAGTAGACAGGCACTTAGCTTTCTTGGACTATCTATGCCTTGAAAACCCTTCTGGCTATTCCAGAACCCCTAGCTGAGTAGTATCTGCTTACCAGATGCAGTTCATTCAATACTTATAGACTAAGTCTATTGGATTATGGCACAACTTTGTTCAAAGTCCTTAATGTTTCATTTTTATTAAGTTGGAGATAGGTGCATGACACCACAAGCACAATAAATAATAAATAGTACATAATAAATAAATAAATAATAAACAGTATTTATTTCAAGAGTAGAAGAATTAAAGGTTAGGTTCCCAGGCACTCCTATGCTTCCTATTGGACATGGTGGTGAATTCAGTCCAACCACTGGACTGAGTGAGGGGTCCCCGATGGAGGAGTTGGAGAAGGGACTGAAAGAGCTGAGGGGGTTTGCAGCCCCATGGGGGGAGCAACAGTGTCAATTTGCCAGACCCCCCGGAGCTCCTGGGGACTGGACCACCAATGAAAGAGTACACATGGAGGGACCCATGGCTCTGGCCGCGTATGTGGCAGAGGATGGCCTTGATGGACATACGTGGGAGGAGCAGCCCTTGGGCCTGAGGGGTTCGATGCCCCAGTGTAGGGGAATGCCAGGGTGGAAAGGCGGGGAGTGGGTGGGTGAGTGGTGGAGAGGCAGGGGGAGCGGGGATGGGATAGGGGGTTCCGGAGGGTAGACCTGGAAAGGGGATAACATTAGAAAATACCCAATAAAAGAAAAGGAAAACAAAAACAAAAACAAACAAAACAAACAAACAAACATTGATTCTTCCTCTGGGACTTTGTTAGACTCCCAGAGAATATCATAGAGGATCAAAAATGCCAGAGTTGGTGGCAGAAACAGCAGAAAAAGGAGTATCAGATACAGGAGTAACTAGGACACCCCTCAGAACAATATCTGAGTAGTATCACGAGTTTGGATAACATCCTTACCTCTGACTACATCCTGCTCTGTCTCCAGTTTAGCTTTGTTCTCTTTCTTTGACTCTCAGAAAATAAACTCTTTAGAGTCCTCAGGTTGTTTTGTTGAGTTAAAAAAAACATTTAAAAATTTTTTATTTGCCTAAGAATGTTTTAATGAATATATATTTGCACTATGTGTGCGCCAGGTATTACCAGAGGTTAGAAGGTGTTTAGTAGAAGGCACCAGATCCCTTGGAACCAGAGTAATGGATGGTTGTGCACAATTGTGTGGGTGCGGGGAATTGAACTTAGGTTCTCTGCAAGAGCAAAAAGTACTCTTAACTGTGGAGCCATCTCTGCAGCCCTGTCTTAAGTGCTAAGCAGGAAAGTCCTCCTCCCTTTACCCCATCCTACTGTGATGCTGGGGATACAAATATTCTACCAGTGAACTGTATTGTTAGCCAATGAACTATAATATTAGCCTAGCTGATGACAAGTTCCAGCTACCATGGAGGGAGAAATTAATTGACCCACCTGGGATCAGTTGTTTGCTGGCAAACTGTTCCCCAATATCAAGGATAAAGGTTTGTGTATATAAACATACTCTCTAAGCCAAACCTTGAAACAATAAGAAATTGAAGCATATAGTGATAATGTAGTTAGAGAAATACATAGTTGTGTATAGCCAGATGTGTTTTGTTTTACTGTCTTGAAGATTAAACTTTAGTGCCTGAACATGCTATGTTGTGTTCTACCAATGAGTTACATTCTTGACCCCTAAATGGCTAAATTTGATCTCTTCTTTAACACTTAGATCTGAGAGGATTGTTCAGTTACATTCCAGAAATTTTAGTAGCAAAACTTTTCTTATTAAGTGCATTTTCAAGGTCTACTTGACAGATGGAGGAAATTTAAGGATATTCAATCAGCCAGGCAGTGGTGGTGCACACCTTTAATCCCAGCACTTGGGAGGCAGAGACAGGCGGATTTCTGAGTTTGAAGCCAGCCTGGTCTACAAAGTGAGTTCCAGGACAGCCAGGACTATACAGAGAAACCCTGTCTTGAAAAAAAAAAAAAAAAAACCAAACAAACAAAAAAAAACAAACAAAAGAAAAGAATATTCAATCAATGAAGGTGATTTTTTAGATCTCAAGTGTTGGAAATCAGGGAGTAAATTTAAGATTTAGCCAGTTGTAAAATTTTGGTTTCTCCAAAGTTCATTATACTCTTTCTTCCTTCCTTCCTTCCTTCCTTCCTTCCTTCCTTCCTTCCTTCCTTCCTTTCCTTCCTTCCTTCCTTCCTTCCTTCCTTCCTTCCTTCCTTCCTTCCTTCCTTCCTTCTTTCTTTCTTTCTTTCTTTCTTTCTTTCTTTCTTTCTTTCTTTCTTTCTTTCTTTCTTTCTTTCTTTCCTTTTTGAATGCACCAAACACATTCACATTTATTTTTTTTAAGCATATGACAAAAATCCAAATTACCAGCTTTTTTAAACCTAAGCTTAACATTACATATTTAAACAATAGTCAAACTGACGAGGTTGCCGACATCCATGCACAACTAGAAAACATCCTTAGTGTACACTAAACCAGAAATGTATTACCATTGATGCAGTAATAGCTTTCATCACTAAATACTGAAAATAAAATTGAAGTATTTCTGTAGATTCATCTGGCAATGTTTTCACAGCAGGCTGACACTACTCACAATTCACCACAATGGGAAGCAGATCCATGCTGGTGTTACAGACAATCTCATCCTATCACTACTCAAAAGTCACAGGGCTCGCCTCAGATTACGATTTGTTTAAAGCAAAGTGCATACAGAGATTACAACAATTTAAAGGACAAAAGAAATAGAAAGTAAGGTCCTATTTTGTGGTCCCAACAACAAACTCAAAAATCTGATAGATAGAGGCTCCAACGAGCTTTTTTATAAATACTTTAGTTTAGGTACAGTTATACAGAAAGTCGAGTTCGTTTCAAATCTTCAAAAAAAAAAAGTTCCTGTTATTCCTCAAATGGTGCTTGTTATGGTTTAACATTTCTGTTAAATGCGTGCGTTGAGTTACTTGTTATCGAAGCGTAGCAGGTGCTCCTTACCATTTATTGTCAAGGACTTTAACTGCCCATCTTCTTCAACTTCTACTCTTTCTTGACCGTTCTCCACAATTCTCTTTGTCGTGATTTTTTTGCCATTAACTATCTTAGTTGAAGTTGATATTGATTTGAAGTTGCCCATTCCACTGCCGCCAAATAACGTTGAAGAAAATGGCCTAGTGACCCAAATGGAGTAAAGCCTGTATCAAAAGCAGGAAATCCACTTCCAAAAGAAGGAAATCCACTGAAGGTAGAGAAAAATGAGCCAGCACCTTGGCTTCTACTTCCTCGGGGACCCCTTCGGTTTCCAAAAAAAGTCATCAAATGGGTCTTCAAAGAAGTCAAATGAAAATGGGTCCCTTCTACCAAAAAATTCCCTGAAGACATCATCTGGGTTCCGGAATGTGAAGCCAAACTCAAATGGACTGTCCTCCACCACCATTTAATCCTTCTTTGCCATATTTGTCATAGATGTTCCGCTTTTTAGCATCCGATAACACTTCATATGCCTCAGCTACTTGTTTGAACTTCTGCTCTGCTTCTTCTTTATTTTTAGGATTTTTGTCCGGGTGCCATTTAAGTGCCTGTTTTCGATATGCCTTTTTAATGTCCTCAGGTGAGGCATGTCTCTGCACGCCCAGCACTTCATAGTAATCCACCATGTTTTAACTGATTGTTAGAATAAATCCGAGGACACGGCGGCCAGCAAGGAGGGAAGTCGGGCGGCCGGTCTCCTCGCGGCTGTGGCACAGCTGCGCTGGTGGCGGTGGCGGCGGTGGCGTCTCCCATTATACTCTTTCTTAAAAAGGATTTATTTATTTATGTATTTTATGTATATGAGTGCTCTGTTTGTATGTATATCTGCATGCCAGAAGAGGGCATTGGATCCCATTGTAGATGTTTGCGAACCACCATGTGGCTGCTGGAAATTGAACTGAAGACCTCTAGAAGAGCAGCCAGTACTCTTAACTGCTGAGGCATCTCTGCAGCTTCCATTATAACTGTGTCTTTAAAGTTCATCAATAATTTTCTTCAGTATTAAATATTCTGGACTTAGTGATTTATTTAAATACTGAGGTTTATTTATTTCATTAATTTTTTATTCACTTTGTGTCCCTATCACAGCCCCACTCTCTCCTGGTCCCACCCCACACAGTCTCTCCTCCATCCCCCTTTCTTTTCTTCTCTGAGAAGGGGAAGTTCCTTGACCCCACCTCTGTACCAACCCACTCTGGCATATCAAGTCACTACAGGACTAGGCAATCCTCTCCTATTGAGGCCAGACAGGAGTCCCAGCTCAGAGGAATGAGATCCACAGGCAGGCAAAATAGTCAGGGACAGCCCCTACTCCAGTTGTTGGGGGACTTGCATGAAGGCCAAGCTGCACATCTACTACATATGTTCAGGAGGTCTAGTTTCACCCCATGCTTGCATTTTGATTGGTGGTTCAGTTTCTGGGAGGCCTCAAAAATCCAGGTTAGTTGAATCTATTGGTGTTCTAGTAGAGCTCCTATCCTCTTCTGGTCCCTCAGTCCTTCCCCCAACTCTTCCACAAGACTTCTCAAGCTCTGTCTAATGTTTGGTCTTGGGTTTCTGCATGTTTCTATCAACTGCTAGGTGGAACCCCTCAGAAGACAGCAATGCTAGGCTCCTGTCTGCAAGCAAAACAGAGTATCATTAATAGTGTCAGGGATTGGTTCTTGCCCATGGGATGGGTCTCAAGTTGGGCCAGTCATTGGTTTGCCATTTCCTCAGAATCTGCTCCATCTTTGTCCCTGCATACCTTGTAGGGACACATTTTGGGTTGAAAGTTTTGTGGGTTGGTTAGTGTTCTTATCTCTCCACTGGGAGTCTAGCTACAGGAGGTGACCACTTCAGGCTCCGTATCTCCTACTGCCAGGAGTCTTAGCTATAGTAACTCCCAGAAACTTCCTAGAGCCCCCCATCCCTGGTCTCTGGCATCATCCTAGAGATGCCCACCTTCATTCTCTCCTCTGCTCTCCTTACACCTGAGCCAGCTGTTCCATTCCCCTTCCCAGCCCCTTTCCTACTCAGTTCCCTCCATCCATCTACCTCCAATGACTATTTTATTTCCCTTTCTGAGAATGCAAGCATCCTCCCTTGAGCCCTCCTTGTTATTAGGCTTCTTTGCATCTGTGGATTATATTGTGGTTATCCTATGCTTATGGCTGAATAGTTTGAGGAGTATTGGTATTAGCTCTTCTTTGAAAGGCTGGTAGAATTCTGTGCTAAAACCATTTGGCCCTGGGCTTTTTTTTTTCTTCTTCTTTTAATTGGGAGACTTTTAATGACTGCTTCTATTTCCTTAGGGGTTATAGGACTATTTAGATTGTTTACCTGATCTTGATTTAAGTTTGGTAAGTGGAATCTATCCTGAAAATCATCCTTTTAGTTTAGATTTTCTAATTTTGTGGAGTAAAGACTTTTGAAGTAAGACTTAATGATTCTTTGAATTTCCCAAGTGTCTGTTGTTAGGATGCCTTTTCATTTCTGATTTTGTTAATTTGGATATTAACAAACTGCCTTTTGGTTAGTTTGGCTAAGGATTTGTCTATCTTGTTGATTTTCTCACAGAACCAGCTCTTGGTTTTGTTGAATCCTTGTTTCTTGTTGTTTCTAACTAGTCAATTAGAGTTTGTTTCTAATCAGTTAAAAAGCCCAGGACCAGATGGTTTTAGCACAGGATTCTACCAGACTTTTGAAGAAGAGTTAGTACCAATACTTCTCAAACTATTCCACAAAATAGAGACAGAAGGAACATTGCCAAACTCATTCTATGAGGCCACAGTTACCCTGATACCAACACCACACATACTCAACAAGGAAAGAATTTCAGACTTATTTCCCTTATAAACATTGATGTAAAAATGTTGCAATTTGATCCCTGAATTTGATTATATCCTGTGGTCTACTCCTCTTGGGTGTGTTTGCTTCTTTTTGTTTTAGGTGTGTTATTAAGTTGCTAGCATGGTATCTCTCCAATTTCTTTATGAAGGAAATTAGTGGTAGGGATTTTCCTTTTAGCACTGCTTTCATTGTGTCCCATAAATTTTGATATGTTATGCCTTCATTATTCTTTGAATTCTAGAAAGTCTTTCATTTCTTTATTTCTTCTTTGATCCAGCGGTCATTGAGTAAAGCATTGTTCAGTTTCCATGAGTTTGTAGGCTTTCTCTTATTTCTGATGTTGAAGCCCATGGTGGAATGATAAGATGCAAGGGGTTATTTCAATCTTTTTGTATCATTGAGGCTTGCTTCCTGACTAGGTATATGGTCAATTTTGGAGAAGGTTCCACGAGGTGCTGAAAGTATATTCTTTTGTGTCCTGGTGAAACATTCTATAGATATCTGTTGAGTCCATTTGATTCATAATGTTAGTTTCATTATTTCTCTGTTTAGTTTCTGTCTTGATAACCTGTCCATTGGTGAGAGTCGATGTTGAAGTCTCCCATTATTAAATTGTAGGGTTTGATGTATGATTTAAGCTTTAGTAATGTTTCTTCTACAAAAGTGGGTGCCCTGGAATTAGGGGTATAGATGTTCAGAATTGAGATGTCATCTTGGTGGATTTTTCCTTTGATGGGTGTGAAGTGTCCTTCCATATCTCTTTTAATTACTTTTGGTTGAAAGTCTATTTTATTAGGCATTAGAATGGCTACTCCAGCTTGTTTCTTGTTTCTGTTTGCTTGGAAGACATTTTTCTAGCCCTTTCCTCTGAGGATTACCTATCCTTGTTGCTGAGGTTGCTTGTATGCAGCAGAGTGATGGATCCTGTTTACTCATCCACATTAGCCTGTGTCTTTTAGTTGGTACATTGTGTCCATTGATGTTGAGAGATATTAATGACCAATGATTGTTAATTTCTGTTATTTTGATGTTGGTGATGGTCGTTTAAGTGTGTTTCTCATTTTTTGGTTTTGCTGGTGTGGAATTATTTCTTGTGTTTTCATGGGTGTAGTTACCCTCCTTGTGTTGAAGTTTCTCTTCTGGTATCCTTCGTAGAGCTGGATTAGTGGAAAGATATTGCTTAAATTTGGTCTTTTCATGAAATATCTTGTTTTCTCCACCTATGGTGATTGAAAGTTTTGCCGGTATATAGTAGTCTGATCTGGCATTTGTGATCTCTATAGCAGATCTGTCCAGGCCCTTCTGGCTTTTAGAGTCTCTGTTGAGAATTATGATGTAATTTTAATAAGTCTGCTTTTATATGTTACTTGGCCTTTATCCTTTGCAGCTTTTAATATATTTTCTTTGTTCAGTACATTTAATGTTTTGATTATTATGTGGTAAGAGTTTTCTTTTTTGGTTCAATCTATTTGGTATCCTGTAAGCTTCTTGTATTTTTAAGGTTAGAGAAATTTTCTTCTATGATTTTGTTAAATATATTTTCTGGGCCACTGAGCTGGGAATCATCTTCTTCTATTCCTATTATTCTTAGTGTCCCAAATTTCTAGGATGTTTGTGTTAGAATACTTTTAGATTTAGCATTTTCTTTGACCAATGTGTCAATTTGTTCTATTGTATCTTCTACCTCAGATTCTCTCTTCCATGTCTTGTATTCCGTTGGTGATGCTTGCGCCTATACTTTCTGTTCTTTTTCCTAGGTTTTTCGTTTCCATGATTGCCTCAGTTTTTTGTTTTCTTTGTTTCTATTTCCATTTTCAAGTCTTGAACAGTTTTGTTCATTTCCTTCACCTATTTGATTGTATTTTCCTCTATTTCTTTATATTTATTTGTTTCCGCTTTAAGGACCTTTGCCTGTTTGATTGGTTTCCCCCCCATGTTTCTTTAATTGATTTATTTGTTTTCTCTCCAAAAGTCCTCTATTATCTTCATTAGATAAGATTTAAGGTCATTTTCTTGCACTTCAGGTGTGTTAGGATATCCAGGGCTTGCTGTAGCAGGGTAGCTGGGTTCTTGTGGTGCCATATTGCCCTGGCTTGTGTGGATTGAGTTTTTATTCTAGCCTTTAGACATTTGTTTGTCCATTGTGTTGGCAGGCCTGGTAGTCCCTGATGGCAGCAGGCCTCCAGAGATGTAGGCAGAGCTTTAACCCGAGAAATGGAGTATTTCAGGTTTATTTTTATTTTATTTATTTTTTGTGTGTATGGGTATTTTACTTTCATGTGTACTATTTGTGTACCTGGTGCCTAGAGATACCAGAAGAGAGCATCAGATTCCCTGGAACAGAAGTTACAGAAGGTTGAGCTGCTAGGTAGGCACTGGGAATAAAACCTAAGTCCTCTGAAAAGCAGCCAGTGCTCTTAAGTGCTAAGCTATCTCTTGTCGCAATTTTCAGTTTTTTAAATATTTCTTTTATGTGAGTGTGTGTGTGTGTGTGTGTGTGTGTGTGAGTGTGTGTGTGTGAGTGAGTGTACACACATCACGTATATATATATGCATACAAAGGGTGAGTGTGAACAATAATTCTTGGGAGTTTGTTTCTCTTTCTGGGAATTGAACTCAGTTTGCCAGGCTTGGCTGCACAAGCCTTTGTCTTCTGAGCCACCTAGTGGCCACTTAATGCTTTTTTAAAAAAAAAATTACTCATACTTCAGAATCACAAATTCTCTGTTCTCTTTATTCTCCTCTGATTGCTATTCCTCCTGTTTTCTGATTTCTCTTTATTCATCCTGCTCTGCAGTGGGTTGAGGATCATAACTTGAGCTCTGCTTTTTTGTTTTTACTGAATTTCATAGATTTTCCAGAATCACCAACTGGATAACTTAACATCCTATAATGAGTATCATTCCAATGAAATTACCAATATCAGCAGTATTCTTGGTTTACCTAGGGTAGATACAATGAACTTTTCTTTGACACTTTTGAGTGTCTGATCAAGATGAGAGAAGTTTTTCTTTGTGGAGATTCTAGAAATATTTCTTTTCCTTAATTCCCATTGTCGTGACTGCATACCACTGGAAACGCTTCTTCAATCATCTCTTACAGTTTTACTGCAGTTTTTCTAAGACTTTCATTCAGGGGTTCACAGCCAGGAATCACACCTGAATTATGAATGCTGCAGGCTCCATTAAAATTTGTATCTTTGCAGTAGTGAGAAGGATAAAAGCAAGGTCTATTGTAGATATGAGGGAGAGTACAGCCAGAGACATCTGGAAGACTTCAGTGCAGGGAGAAAATGTGACAGACTGAACATGGCCACTAGACTGAACTGGGCCATGGGTGGAGGGACATAAAAGTGAAAGAGCAGTGAGAGGGGACTGAGAGCCAAGAGCAGAAGACCAAGAGACCTCTTTCCTATATAGCCTAAAATGGCAAGGTGTATTAGTCAGGGTTCTCTAGAGTCACAGAACTTATGGGTAGTCTCTATATAGTAAAGGAATTTATTGATGACTTACAGTCTGCAGTCCAATTCCCAACAATGGTTCAGTAGTAGCTGTGAACGGAAGTCCAAGGATCTAGCAGTTACTCAGTCCCACATGGCAAGCAGGCAAAGGAGCGAGAGCACGACTTCCTTCTTCCAATGTCCTTATATGGTCTCCAGCAGAAGGTGTAGCCCAGATTAAAGGTGTGTGCCACCACATCTTTAAACCTAGATGACTTTGCACTCGGAGATCTCCCTGTCTTCAAGATCTCCATACCAAGATCCAGGTCAGAAACTTTTATCTCCTAGCCTCCAGATTAGGGTCACTGGTGACCCTTCCAATTCTGGATTGTATTTCATTCCAAATGTAGTCAAGTTGACAACCAGGAATAGCCACTACACAGAATTATATAGGAAAGAGAAGCTGGGGGAAGGGAAGTGAAGCTCCTGAGCTGAAGATGTTTAGGGTTGGTGTGGGGTGAGAAGATGTGAGAGGAGGCACAGGAACTCAGTGAGCCTAAAGACTAGCTTGTGCTTTGGTAATGCTAATAGGCATCAGTTAGCCATTTGTTCTGAGTTTTTTTGGGACCTGACATCAATGCTTCTTTTATGGACCACATTTGTGTTATTTACCTCTACCCTTAACCCCCTCCCAACCACCTTTTAAAGACAGGGTCTTCCTATGAAGCCCTGGTTAGTTTAGAATGCACTATGTAGACCAGGATTACCTCATACTCACAGAGATTCATCTGCCTCCCAAGTGCCAGGAGAAAGCTGTATGCCACCATACCCAGCCATTCATGCTCATTTTTATGATTTTTTACTGGTTTCATTAAAATAGGTCTTATTTACGTTTCCCCAAGAACTACTTTCTCCATCAAGCATTCTCAACATGTGTGGCTTATGTTCTTTCTCCTCCAAATTTATTTACTCTTATCATTTATAGTGCTTGAATTACATTATAATATTTAATTATATACTATTTTTTTGAATTTTTAAATTTTATTCATGATTTATAAGAGACAGGATGAATAAGAGGGAAAAGTCAATGTGCATGTCCATGCAATGCATGTGGAGGTTGGAAGACAGCTTACTAGAGTTGGCGCTCTCCTTCAGCCATGTGGGTCCCAGGGATGAAACTCAAGCCATGAGGCTTGTGGCAAGTGCTATTAGTGAGAGTGGCTAAGCCATCTCACTAGCCCATTTTCACCAAAACACTCTTAAAATACTCACCCTTCCTTATTAGTCAGGCACACTCCTGGGAATATAGCGGTTATTATAGTATTAAAGAATTTAAAAGTCTGCATCACTGGGAGCTTGATGTGAGACTTGGCATGTCCTTGGTGTGTTTTGAAGGACTTTATGTGTATCGGGTTGGAGAAGTTAAGATGGGGAACTATAGCTTATAGCTGATTCTTACTAAGTGCCCAGCATTATTTGGTATTACAGTTTGATTTGGTTTGGTTTTGAGGTGCTGAGAATCAAAGTCAGACCCTCACACATACTAAGAAAGTGCTTTATCCTTGAACTACATTTACATTCCTTGTCATGAGCAATGTTTTTTTTATCTTTTTTTCTTTTAAAAATTTTTTTTATTATGTATTTTCCTCAATTACATTTCCAATGCTAGCCCAAAAGTCCCCCATGCCCTCCCCCCCCCACTCCCCTACCCACCCATTCCCACTTTTTGGCCCTGGCATTCCCCTGTACTGGGGCATATAAAGTTTGCATGTCCAATGGGCCTCTCTTTCCAGTGATGGCCGACTAGGCCATCTTTTGATACATATGCAGCTAGAGTCAAGAGCTCCAGGGTACTGGTTAGTTCATAATGTTGTTGCACCAGCAGGGTTGCAGATCTCTTTAGCTCCTTGGATACTTTCTCTAGCTCCTCCATTGGGGGCCCTGTGATCCATCCAATAGCTGACTGTGATCATCCACTTCTGTGTTTGCTAGGCCCCGGCCTAGTCTTATATACTATTTAAAACATGTTTATTAGCATCTATTACATATAATAGTGGGTTTTATTATGACATTTTAATAAATGTTTATAGTGCACTGATTATGTACTATCTTATAATAATTGAATATTTCTTCATAAGAGGAGATTTTTAGTATATTGAATGATGGAACTAGGTGGCAGGTTCTTACATGGGAGGTTTATTAAGGAAGGGGACACAGTGGCTGCCCTCTGGGAAAGGGAGGAAAGGAGAGATGGGGGAGGAAAAACGCGGCTCTTTTATAGGGACCCTGGTGCCGTGGGGGAACTTGCAACAGAGGTAACAGTGAGAATTTGCTGCCTCTGGGAAGCTAATGATGGTGTCTTGTCCCTGGGTTGTCTGATGGCCCCATTGCTGCCAGGTGGGGCTGGCTGCAGAGGTTGCCTGATTGCTAATATTGAGAATAAGAAATGCCTGGCAAGGTGACACATACCTATAATTTTAGCATTTGAGAAATGGAGAAGGAGGATCAGGATGATGCTGTCTCAAAAAAGGAAAATAAAACAAAATGAAAATATAGGAAAGACTTGGGTGTCCTATACACAATCTGGCATAGCCTAATATTTCATATTAACTATACTGTTTTACTCAGCTTCAAGTTTTCTTTCTATTAACATGTTCTACCCTACATTACTTCTGCAATGAGGCAGAAAAATGAGGATTTGTGAAGCCAATGATTTTGCTTTTCTTTCCCAGAAACATTACTACATTTGTGTTAAGCTATAGTTTATTAAGATATAAGAAAAAAAATCACTAACTTGAATGGCATTTATTTTTAATCAGCACATTTTAAACTTTCATTAATCCACAGTATAAATAAGGAAGACCCTTCAAGCAGAGGTACACTTTGCTCACAGCTGCACTTCATCTGCTACTGACAGCTTCAGTTTCAAAGGCACAGCCTGTCATTTACACTCTTCATTACCCAGGGGCATTTCAAACTGTTACCAAGAGTCATCCATCCCTGGAGTAACCATCTGGCGATAGTAACACCATAAGGTAGAAAGACTGAATCTAATTGATATGCAGAATGGAGAATTTCAGCTGTCCAGCAATGGAAATGAAAATTGAACCTCATTGGTTTAGGATTTTAGATAATTAAAAAAAAAAAAAGAAAGAAAAAAAAGAAAAGAAAAGAAAAAAAAAAAAAAGAAATCATGATATCTAACTTGAGAACTCATTGTTTGAGTTTTGTTTTTGTTTTTGTTTTGTTTTTTTTTTTTTTTTTTTTTTTTTTTTGGTTTTTCGAGACAGGGTTTCTCTGTATAGCTCTGGCTGTCCTGGAACTCACTTTGTAGACCAGGCTGGCCTTGAACTCAGAAATCCTCCTGCCTCTGCCTCCCAAGTGCTGGGATTAAAGGCGTGTGCCACCATGCCCGGCTTGTTTAAGATTTTGAATACAGAAACATAGCCCTTTTCCCTGCTGTGAACATCTCAAAGTTAAAGGATTATCTATAATATGTTTATAGTAAAAACTATAGGGAAAGACAAGTCCTTATAAAATGCAAGGACTTTATAGTTGTTTCTATAGCACAACAAATCATCAGTGTGTTTTGTTTGTGTATACATTTACATGCTTCTCAAATTTCCCTGAAATAAAAGAGAATGCCTTGCTTTAACATTTCTTCTTCTAGAGCCTGGGGCCATACCCAGGGTCTTGAGCATGGTAGGTGATCACTCTACAACTAAGCTACATTCTCAACCTCAATAATGTCTTATTTTAACATCTCAGCTACATTAGAACAAAATGAATGATACTGGGAGCAACACTTACTGATATATTAAGATTTATTCAATATGTGAAGTATAGTTTCTAAAATGGCATAAAAAATTTAAAAGTTTATTATGGCGTACAACCCTGAAAGCATTATTTATATGTACATCTTAGCAAGATGTGTGACTCCTCAGTGATTGTAGCCCATCTGGAAACATCGTGCAGTTCTATAGACCAGCACATGTTTCAGAAGGATGCAGTACAGTGATTTATAATTTGTCCAAGTAGACAAACACTTTTAAAGTATAGTGAAGTCTTGAAATATTTATGCTGTTGTGCTTTGAGAGAGAACTGTTTTCTTGAATTCGTCCCCTGAAGTAAAATAGCTGGAAAAAAAAAAAGCAATTTCTTTCCATTTGTGACAAAAGCAGATTATCAGACACTTGGGAAAAGACAACAGTAGACTTGGGCCCTTCTGCAATAAAATTGTGCTTAAAAATGATCACAGGGCCCCCAGTGGAGGAGCTAGAGAAAGTACCCAAGGAGCTGAAGGGATCTGCAATCCTATAGGTGGAACAACAATATGAACTAACCAATACCCGCCCCCCCCCCCCAAGCTCGTGTCTCTAGCTGCATATGAATCAGAAGATGGCCTAGTCAGCCATCAGTGGAAAGAGAGGCCCATTGGTTGTGCAAACTTTATATGCCT
Source organism: Mus musculus (assembly GCF_000001635.26). Classification (NCBI taxonomy): domain Eukaryota; kingdom Metazoa; phylum Chordata; class Mammalia; order Rodentia; family Muridae; genus Mus; species Mus musculus. The sequence continues at coordinate 149,444,578 of NC_000072.6, forward strand.
CAGTACTCAGTACAGGGGAACACCAGGGCCAAGAAGTGGGAGTGGGTGGGTAGGGAAGTTGGTGGGGGAGCGTGTGGGGGACTTTTGGGATAGCATTGGAAATGTAAATGAAATAAATACCCACTTAAAAAAAAAGAAAAAAAATTATTTCCCTTCCATTTTTATGCAGGATTTTTATGCAGTATTAAGGCTACAGTCAAGCAGCTCCTTTTGAATGTCGGGAGAATATAATTACCATATTCCATGCTTTGCATTGTGTCTCAGTCCTCTGTCTTGGATTAATTAATAAGGAGACCCAGCCAAGGCAATCATAGCTGGGGATCAAGTTTCTAGCTATCGTATTGTTTAGATCTAAGGGTGTCCTAATCAAAATTAAAGTAAAGCACAGCCAACTTTTTCTGGCTTAAGATGGGATACTCTGGGAGATATTGTGACAGCTGTCTGGAAAAATTTAGACTGGAAATCAAGATAATTTCAGTTTCCTTTTGGTGCATGTCTTCTGTGTTCTTGTTTATCTTTTCTTAAAATCCATTAACCATCTTTACATTTTTCAACAGTACATTTTGAAATGTCATGATGATATCATTGAATGTTTTTTGAAACTACCTACTATAAGCACATCTATATATTGCAGAACACTCATGTTCAGATTAATCAAAGGAACTGCTTATGATATAGTCCTTGGGTAGTCAAGGAAACTTTCTGTATTGTTTACAGATTACTTGAAAATTACATGTGGTTAAAGAAATTCTGTCTAGGACAAGTTCTGTAAAATTGTTTATATACATCATATATATACCATGAGATGACTTAGCAGGTAAAAGGTTCTTGCCTCCAAGTCTGACAATCTAATTTCAATACTCCAGATCCACATGGTAGAAAGAGAATCAACTTCTCCAAGTTGTCCTCTGACCTTCACACATCATGTAGCATACATGTAGCACTGCATATACATGTAAATAAATGTAATTTAAAATGTATATAATTTTAATAATGCATACATATGAAGTCATGTATGAGAGAAACATTTTGCTTATTACTTTGTAGTATATGACACTGTGTTTTTTAATATAAGGTATTTATGTATTGATTATATATTTTTATGTATTTATGTATTGATTATGTATTTATGTATTGAGGTATGCATAATCATATTTCTTTACGATTATGCCCTTCAAACAGTATTAAAACATTAGTAAAGCTCTGGAAATTTTAAATTTTTAACTCTTAAAACAACTGCTCATAAAAAGAGATGATATTGAAAGAAAATACAGTATTTTTTTACATTCAATAATGAAACTACCTACTATAGAAACAATAATTTTAACATTTACACTATGAGAATATTTTTTGTGTGTATGTGTGCACATTTATTGTTGGGCACTGAGTGTGGGGGAGTAAAAGGAGTGGGAGAAAACCCGTGTCTCGTCAGAGTTCCGGTGCTCTGGGCAGGCGGATGTGGGAGGACAGCTGCATGCATGTGGTCCCGGGTGGGCGTCTGGCTGTGGGAAGCCACAGAACTCCAGCTTGGTGCGGGGTGGACAAGGGGCAATCCTAGGTCTCTGGGCCTCACGGAAGCCAGAGATAACAGGTTCTCAGTCTCGGACATCCCAAACACCTCTGGACACCTCAGAAGAGCTGAGAATAAAATGGGGGCCCCGGGGTTGGCTCAGTCAGCCCCAGGGCCGAAGGGAGGAGAGGGCAGGGTGAGAGGGGGCGCTGGGTGGTTCCCACATGGGTGAGAGTCTTTGGTCCAGTGGCAGGAGTGCAGGAAATCCCTCCTGCAGGAGGTTAGACATGGCTCTTTAGGGGAAAGCCTATCCCATCATTCAAGCACAGCAGGCCTTGATGGTTTTAGAGCTTTATTGTAGAAAGGCAGAGAGAAAGAGAGAAGGTAGAAAGAGGGAGAGAGGCCAGCCACTGCCACGTGGAGAGAGGTGTGGAAGGGAGAGAGAGAGAGAGAGAAGGAGGGCTAGAGATGAGAGTAAGAAAGGTGAGAGCTTAAAGAGAGAGAGGAGTGGCCCCTTTTATAGTGGGCTGGGCAATCTTGTAGTTGTAGGGTAGCTGTGGGGAGGAGCATACCTGGCTATAGTCAGGTAACTTTTGGGGGTGAAGTCTAGCCAGAATGCCAGAAGCTTGGGACATTGTCTGCGTGACTTATAGTCACAGAATTATGGAGTTGGGAGCTCTGTGGTGTCAGGCACCTGTCTCTGGGAACATGGCTCACTGTTCCGTCCCTTGTAGTTTCCTACTGTGTCTCTACTGGGTCACTGGAGCAAGCCTCATTCAACCAAAATAGGCTGCCTTTCACAGCCCCACAATTCATGTCTGTGAATATGAACATGTGTCTGTGACAGTGTGAGTGTGGAAGCCTTGGGGATTAATTTCCAGCTTGTTTGAGGCAGTCTTTGTTGGTTTTCCACTATGTATGCAAGACTAGCTGGCTCAAGAACTTCTGGGAATTCTCCTGTCTGTGATTTATCTCCTGGTGGAAACACTGGAATTTCAGAGGCTTTTGCTTTGCTTCTGGCTTTTATGTGATTTGGGAGAGTGGTTAAAGTCAAGTCTTCCTATTTGTGTATTAAGTGCTTTTTCCCAATGAGTTATTTTCCAATCCTTATTCTGTTTATAGTTCTATAAATCAAACCAATGGCCCCATGCATGCTAGATATATATTCTACAATTGACTTATATCTCCAGGCCAAGAAATATTTTTGTAGATGCGCTAAGTCTTTGACTCCCAGATAACTTTTCACTATGATATGCATCATTTAATCTTTACAGCTATCTTGAAGCATAACTATTATCCCTGTGTTAAGAAAATTGTAAGTAAATAATATTTGTGTAAGGAACACAAAAGCCAGCATTAGGGTAGAATACCCCGATAGAGTACCCAAAATCTCAGCCATCAAATATGGTTTCTTTTTTTAAAAATCTATTGTGCATGTGTGTGTGTGTATATATATTGTGAGACTGCAGGGGTGGGGTATTGGTGGGAATTTGTACTCACACATATTGTGTGACAGTGCACTTGTGGAAGTTGGTTCTCTTCTTCTACTATGTGATCTCAGAGATTTTAGTTTTTTTGGCTTGGTGGAATGTACTCTTACCCACTGAGCCATCTTGCTCCTCCAATTGCAATTCTTATACCATGTTATATTACAAGAAAGAGATGGGTAGTTTCTAGTTTATACTTTTGAATTGTGATTCCCTGAACAGTTGAATGTTTAAGAACATTGTTTCTAGAGTATAAATTTATTTATTTGCATGAACTTGGATAAATTGCTTAACATCTCTTTTCCTCAGTTTTCTCATTTATGAAATACATAATTAATAATATATACATTTGGTTTAATGTATTTATTTGTCTACATAGCATGTATTGTGTCTTGAAGATGAGATACCTCCCAGACATTTATGTGTTTGAACATTTAATCTCCAGTTGATAGCATTGATTGAGAAGGTTATGAAAACTTTTCAGGAGTCTTGCTGGAGGACATGGGTCACTTGAGATTTTATAGCTTGTTCTCACTTCCTATTCCTTCTCTGCTTCGTGGTTATAGATGCAATGTGACTAAGTGCTTCTTGGTTCTACTGTCATGCCATCTCCATCAATATTGGAATGTATCTCTTTGAACCGTAAACCTAATAACCTTTCCTCTCTTAAGTTGCTTCTTGTAAGGAATTTTGCCACAGGAACATGAAAAGCATCTAACTAACATATTGTACTATCAGGATCTAGTGTGTAGAGGCCATAGATGCCACTGAATGCCCAACAGCGCACAGTCAAAATGTAAAATGTAAACAGTGCTGATATTTATTATCTCTGGACTACTATAGGTCAAATTTTATCAATGTAAGTATGTGACTATGTGTATATAACTTGACATGTTTATATGTATACATATCTATATACAATAATATTTATGTATTTATCCATCTGCCTTCACATAGTTATACACAATTTTTCTTTTTGCTGTCTCAAAATGTATAATAGAATAATAAAGTACATACACACATCCTACTACATATAAACACATACACGTGTAAAGATAATTATCATTTTTCAGTTTTCTTTAGCTAGGATTAATTTGCCCTCACCTCTCCATTCCTGGATAAGTTTGGTTGTCACATCTGGGGGATTATCGGGATCTAGTGTGTGGAAGACATGGATGCCACTGAATGTCCAACAATCAGGATTAGGGCTAGGGTTAGGGCAGAGACAAAATGTAAGATGTAAATAGTGCTGATATTTATTATCCCTGGACTACTATATATCAAATTTTATCAATCTAAGTATGTGACTATGTGTATATAATTTTACATCTTTGTATGCATACATATCTATATACAGAGAGAGACAGATATGCTAAGTTAATGAGTCTAAAATATCTTGAATGTTGCTTGGAATGTAATTGCTGACATCTGTGCTAATTAACATCGTTTTAAACCAAGGACTGATTTTCATAGGCTTTAGACCAGTGGTTCTCAACTTGTAAGTTGTGACCGCATTGGAGGTTGTATATCAGATATCCTGTATATTAGGTATTTCTATTAAAATTCATAACAGTAGCACAATTATAGTTATGAAATAGCACTGAAGTAATTGTTGAGGTTACCACAACACGAAGAACTGGATTAAAGGGTTGCAGCATTAGGAAAGTTTAGTATTGGTGATTTAGACTAAACTAAGCGGTCATTTTTGGCATACATTTTGAAGACACTAGAAACTGATTTAGCACGTGAAATTTATTAGAAACTGCTTTTGTCAGTTATAACTACTCTTTTTGGTTTTTTTCTTCTTTTTCCTTTCCTTTTTTTTTTTTTTTCAAGACAGGGTTTCTCTTTGTAGCTCTGGATGTCCTGAAACTCACTCTGTGGAACAGGCTGGCCTCAGAATTAAGAGATCTGTTGAATGACCCTAGTGGCCCTTCAGCCAAAAATAAAGACAAAGACTGTTTTGTTTTGTTTTGTTTTGTTTTTTAATTTCAAACCTTAAGCCTTAGCTAGCAGACTCTCAACTAGCTCATATAAGTTTACCCAACAATCTAGCCCCATCCTGCCACATAGCTAGGTATACCTTTCAGGCCTCAAATCATTGGTCTACTCTCCTATCTCCTGATGAAAAGTCATACTCTTTCTTCTTCAAGGAGTCCCTTTCTCCCTACCAGGAAGTTCTGCCTTCCATGGAGTAACCAGATATTGGCCATCAGATCTTTATTAAAGCCAATCAGAGAGGATAGAGAACATTCTTTATATATTAATACAGGAGATGGTTCGATAATTATGACAGTACCAATGTCCTGACTGTAACCAGATCTCTGGTACTGAAATCAGCATCTGAATACACAGTGCATAAAACTAACCCCCAATAGACATCTGCCTGAACCTGCTTCTTGACTGCTGGAAATAAAGATATAGAGGAAATTTAATCCAGCAACATGGCTACTCTGGCAAGGATCACATCCAAAGAACTAGGTCCATGTGATCTGGGTGGAATACAGATATGCCCTTAGTAGACATTTTTAATCCCTTTGAGTGGAATGCACACCCTTAATCCCTCTGGAATTTAGTGCACCTTTAATTCCAGACAATGACTTTAACTGAGGGGTAGACAAAGTGACGAATCAGAGAAAGCTTTTACAGAATGAGTCAGAGATAGGATATGCCTAACTCTCACAAGAAGAGTCAGGAAGGAGAGCTTACTTAAGAGCAGTGCAGGGAGAAAGAAGGGGGACTTGAGTTTGGTGCAGTTTAGTTGAATACAGTTGAGTTTAAGCAATTCTGTTCTGTTTGTGCAGTCAGTGAAGTTCAGTTTGTGGAGCACACAGGCAATTTTTCCAAGCAGAGCAATTCAGTGAGCAGCTGAGAGAAGTTAGTTTGAATCAGTCATCTGGGAGAGGAGTTTTGAGCAAGAACAGCTGAGTTGAACTAGTCAGAGTTCGGAAAGAACTAGAAAGAATAAGCTTAATTCAGCAATAAGTCTTGGAGGCTGAAAATATTCTAGGCCTAGATAAGATTGTATGGAGTCTGGAAATTGAAGTCTTCAAGGTCTTACAGAAGATTAGATTGTATGGAGGCTAGAAGCTTCCAGGCCTAGCAGAGGTAGATATGCTCTGGGCTCAGCCCAAACCATGTATTCATAAAGCTTGGGTGTGGCTCTCATCTCATCCACTCACCAGAGGAAATAAAAATACTTACATTTTCTGATCTCAGAAGATGGTCACCTTGATTACTCCCTTTATATAGGGAAAGTATTGAACTTTTTACAGTGGGAAACCATCATTCTGCTACTTTTATGGATGATGCTTTCATCTGTTTACCTTTCCATTGGTATAATGCTGTTAGAATCTTTGCTACATCTTGTGGTGGAATGTCGTTTTTTTTCCAGGCTCTCTATCACACCGGAATCAAAAGCAGGTATGACTGTCTTTGTTTTGATTTCCTGTGGCCTTGCACATTTTTTGCACTCTTGATTCAGAATACTTAAGAAATGTATATCAAGTAAGTGAATGAAAGAATGAGACCAAAAGTTTATAGGCTATTTATACACTATCATACAAATTTGGCTTACCAGCTGTTAGCATATTGACTAGCTGCCAAGATGCATAGATCTTAATATGTGTTTTTTGAGAAATTTGTTAGGGACAGTGAGGGAGGCAGAATTTGCTCTCAGTCAAACGGACAGAAAAAAAAAACAAAAAACAAAATAAAAAAACCCAACTAAACAAAACAAGACCCCAACAACTAGTAGGGTTGCTAGGGAAGAAAGAAAGACAAGCTATAAAAAGCATAATGGTAAAAGTTATTTAGCATAACTACAGTCATGCTTACACTTCAATAGCTAACTCAGGCAACTTTATACATTATGGTGCAATAACGGTACTTTCCTAGTCTTGCTTAGCTGTCAGTGATGTATAAGTCATGTGAATGCTAAAAGCCTGCAGAAGGATTGAGGGGGAAACCATTTCACCAACCTTGGGATCGAAAATAGTCTTTCAGCAGAGACTAGTTATTACAGGTGCTTCCATTATCACCTGGCATCTATGTCTCTGTGTGTAAATTTTCAAGTTCACTCTCTCCATGCCTGGGGCTCTAGATTGAATTTCACCTTTGCCTGGACTTTGACCTTCTACTCAGCTTATTTTGCTAACTCCCTTTCTAGAGAGGAAAGAGTAATCTTTTTTAAAGAGGATGCACAAAGTCATTTGTTTGCTTACACCTTCTTTTTAGAATGGTTTATACCTGATATACTGATGTTTGAGTTCAAACTCCACCAGTTTTTAGTTCTATCACCCTCAGCAAATAATGCATTTTCTGAGTCTCATATTTTTAAAAATTATTTATTATTACAAAATGGTGATGATGCTCAGTTTTTACAAGTTCAGATAACATTCATGAGTCTAATATGTAGTTAGCGTGTATGTTTGTCTGCATCATACTTGGTGTTTGGCAAAAAGAGATAACTACTATCTCTTTCCTGGACACATCCTACCTACTAGACCAGCTCACTCTGGACACTTTTCTTTTCTGGAAGCAAGCCCACCTTTCCTAGGCAGTTTTGGCTAATTTCTTAAGATAGGAACCACAGCAAGAAGGCTCTCTTCTAACACTTAATACTATCCCTTTCAATAACATTTTTATGATTCTCTGGGTTGTTAAGAGGTGTTAGCTTTAAAAAGCTAGGTGGTGTCAAGCTAAACTAGCTTTAGAAATCATATAGTTTTATACTTTGACAAATTTGGCTAAAATAAAACTAGCTACTCTGGGAGATTGTTTGTTACTTATTTAGGTTTTGAGACAGTCTTCCTATGTATTCCAGGCTGGCCTCAAATTTGCAGTCCTCTTGTCTCAGCCTCCTGAGGCACACCCCTGGCTTTCATTTATCTTGAAATTATAAGTATATATATATATATATATATATATATCTTTTAAAAATTGAGCCTTTGTACAGATTATTAGAAATTAGGTAGAAAATGTGAGTTTTTCAGTGTCAAGTTTATAGAAGAGCTATCTGATTCAAATTATTTTTGATCCTTGTAATGAAGTATAAAATGTGAATCATCTTGAAAACTGCTTTTGTATTTAGTATTTGTACTGGCTAGTTTTGTGTCAACTTGACACAGCTGGAGTTATCACAGAGAAAGGAGCTTCAGGTGAGGATGACTCCATGAGATCCAACTGTAAGGCATTTTCTCAATTAGTGATCAAGGGGGAAAGGCAGTAGCTGGAAGATAGATTATAACATCCAAAGATAACACTGCTTCAACCCAAACTTGATTTTTTTTTTTCTCCTTTTATGGAGTATCAAGCTTGGGTGCCACTGTAATTTTCTTCTTGGAAAAAATTATTCAAATGTATGTAGTTATCAGATATATTTACCTAAAGTGTCCTAAGAACTTACATATGTTTATATACTTTCTTGAAATAAATATTGATGGGATAAATGAATGTAAAATTTTCAGGAACTGTTTATTCCACAAGTCTTAACCAAAACTTCCAGAGACTATTTTCATATGAAAACAGAAAACAGAAGTCTAGTGTACTTATTCCCACAGAGCCTTCACATTCTGAACATATTTTAATCTTGTTTATGGCATAAATAAAAATGCATCATCACATTTCTTTTCTTTTGGTTGTTCTTTGTTTCCCCTATGACTTCACAGAAGTTCTTTGTTATGGACTTCACTGTAGTTTTCCTCATAGAAAAGTTATTTAAATATAGATCATTACCAGATAAATTTACCTAAAATTTCCTAAGAACTTGCATAGTTTTACATTACTTGAAATAAATATTGATTGGATAAGTGGATGTGATTCTTCAGGAATTATTTATTTCACAAATTATCTCAATACCAAGAGATCATTATCCCTTTGTTTGTCTTGAAAATATCTTTGCTTTCTATACCTTTAAATTTTTTTATACCTTTAAATTTTTAAATATTTTAAAATAAAATGTACAAGTGAATTTAATTTTTTATCTCCAATCTATTTTATGACAGGAACTAAATTAAATGTAAACTCTTGAATTGTATTTGCTAGTTAAATTTACTGTAAATTATGGTTTATTTTCTGAAATTATGGTTTATTTTCTTCTAATTTAATAACCAATTATATCATAAAAGTATCCTACCATTTGAAATCTGATGACTTACCATGTCTATCTATTCACATCTTTCCCTAGATTTTTTTTTCTGCTCCACTGATTTATTTATTGTAGAGTATCATATTTAACAATGATTCTGATAGAAAATTTTAAAATAGCAAAGATTTTATTTTTCTTGTTTTAAATATAATTATCTAGTTATTTTCAAAATTTTGTTTTAAAATTTTTTAATTATTATTTTATGAGTGTTTTGCCTGCATATATATATGTGCACCACATGTATTCCCGGTGCCTGCTGAAGTCAGAGAGGGAATTGGATATCTTGGGACTGGAGTTATAGACACTTATGAGCCACCATATGGGTGCTGGGAATCAAACACAGGTTCTTTTCAAGAGATGCTCTTAACCTTTGAGTCATCTCTCTAGTCCCCAGATTTTTGTTTTTGATATGTGAAATTATAAATCATGTTATTGAAAGTCTAAATGAAATAAAATCTGATTCAAAAATGTAGAATTTACTTTCACTTATCAAATCCCGTTTTTCCTTTTCTTTCTTTCTCTCTCTCTCTCTCTCTCTCTCTCTCTCTTTCTTTCTTTCTCTTTCCTTCTTTCCTGTTTTCTATGTATTTCCAGCTGGTCTAGAACTCACTATGTAGATCAGGCTGGCCTTGAACTCACATATATCTGTTTACCTGCTCTGTCAGATTAATGGCATGCACCACCATGTTGGGTCTTTTTTTTTTAATGAGTTTTATGCGTTTTTAAAATGTAGAACATATATATTACTATATATTATTATATATATAATGCTTAATGTATATACAAAGTGCTTGATATATAATGTATACTAATATATACAAAACATGTTATATATAACATATTAAGCATTTTGTATTTTTATGTCAATAGGACTGAAGAGTTTTATTTCTATATGTTATTAATATAATAAAATACATTTTTCTAACCTTTTACTTTACTGCATTTATTACATGAAATTGGACAAACTTTCTGTCATTAAGCTATATCCCTTCTCTAAGATGACCATTTGAAATACTGTATTTCTGTTTGGTGTCATGGAACTGATTAAGGAGACACAGAAGAGGTGAATTTTTTTAAAAGGAAGCAATACATTAACTGATTATAGATATTTGCATAGAACAATAGTTATTGAAAAGATTTATAGGGCTGGAGAGATGGCTCAGCGGTTAAGAGCACTGTCTGTTCTTCCAGAGCTCCTGAATTCAATTCCCAGCAACCACATGGTGGCTCACAACCATCTGTAATGGGATCTGATGCCCTCTTCTGGTGTGTCTGAGGACAGCTACAGTGTACTTATATATAATAAGTAAATAAATCTTTAAAAAAAGAAAAGATTTATAATGATGAAATATTTGGAAACAGCATAAAAACAAATCAAATGAAAGTATTTGAAGTTGTTAAAGATAACACTATATACATGTTTAGAATGTGTTTTAACTGAAAATTAGCTAGCAAGTCTTTTTATCTCAAGCTGGATTATTTTATATTCATATGATTTTGTGATTATAGACTGTTTTGTTTTATAACCATAAAGGAGAAATGAGAAGTTATTTCTACCAGTAAAAAAAAGCACAGTTACATCTCTTCAAATAAACTGTACTTTTCTTGGGGTAGCTGTAATTTTACGAACTTTGATCATTGCTTTAATTAGATGGAAGGATAGTTGAGGATAGTAGTCCCTTCAGAACCCACTGAATTCACCCATTCATAGTATACAGAGGTCAAATTGCATGTGGCAGTGATGAGAGAGACACAGCACAACATTACGGTGAGAGGGCATGAATGTACAAGAACAGAAAAAAAAAAAAAAGCCCTGGTCAGAGTTTCTTCTATTGGACTTCAGTTCTTGCTAACCCTGTGTCAGCTAAACAGACATGACCATGATTGTTACTAGGGCTAAGCTACAGTTTTAAGGAAAATGCTTAAAGTTTTATGGCCTGAATCGTATTTCCATCATAGAGTTGGCCTGCGTAGGCCTATTAAGATCTGAGAGCTTATTACATTTGACCCCCATTACATATTTTCATATATCATATTTTATTTTTTCTAACTTACCTCTAACTCTCAAAATTTATTAGTTTTGTTTTTGTTTGTTTGTTTGTTTGTTTGTTTGTTTCAAGACAGGGTTCCTCTGTGTAGCCCTGGCTGTCCTGGAACTCACTCTGTAGACCAGACTGTCCTCGAACTCAGAAATCCGCCTGCCTCTGCCTCCCAAGTGCTGGGATTAAAAGCATGCACCACCACTGCCCTGTTGCAGTATATCTCCTCCCAAATATGCCCAGGCAATGAAAACACAACACAGTTAATTTGATTACATACTGTGCGCCTAGATTGGGCAGATCTACTGCTATACTACCATCTTCCACGCTTATGAGACCCCTTAGAACTTGCAGTTTCTCCAAGCCATGTGTTTCTGCTCTGCTTTTCTTCATCTTCCTCCTCTGCATCCTCTCCCTTTTCCATTTTCTCCTTCTTCTCTCTCCCACCATCTGTTCCACTTTTCCTTTTATCTGCCCAATCATCAGCTCTCCTTTATTTTACAAATTAAGGTGGGAAGCAGGTTTACAGGGAATTACCTAAGTGCTGACTCATTCCTTGTTCACAACCCCTCACAGGAGAAGGGAATTAACATCAAATATAATTAGCCCCAGGGCTATACACAACACTGCCCAGCCAGTTTTAAAAAATATTTTTATTTTTTTGAAAATATCAAACTTGTATACAATGTATTTTTTTATCACATTTCTCAACCAGTCCTCCCCCTAATTTTTCCACTCTGGTTGTTATTCTGTCTCACACAGTTCATACCTGGGCAAGAATATTGATAACTTTTTTCAACTAGTAGCATGCAGAGCACTTTCTGGTACTATAAAAGCTAGCCGGCAGAAGGAAGCTTTGAGGTCAATAACAACTTGATGTGGTGCCTTCACCAATAGGGCCTCAAAGTTCTGTTGGGAAAAGAAATAGCCTGTATTATTTTGGGGTCTTTGGTATCAACTACTTGAGGGAAAATAGCCTACATCTGCCACTGGGCTTTATTTTGCAACATAAGCTCCGAGCATTATACTCTTTGTAAGGTAACTCAAATTAAGTTCTTTAATAATAGGATTCAGTATGCCCTTTTAAATTTCTCTAGCATTAGCTATCTCTCCCCTCACTACCTCTTTTAACAGAGGGGAGCTCCTTTTATTTTCTTTTCCCTTTCCACCTTTCTCTTAGACAGCGTATCATTATGTAGCCCTTGTTGATATGGGACTCGATATATAAACCAGGCTGATTATGAACTCACAAAGATCCATCTGCTTCTGCCTCCTGAGTGCTGAGATTAAAGGCCTACACCACCACACCTGACTTTTTTTTTTCTCCGTGTAAAGTAGGAAACATATGGAAAATATACAATATTAACTAAAAAGAACATTGTGTTTTCATAGTTTTGTAAAGGTCACCGAAACATAAATAAATCTGAAAGGATATACCTTTTTTAAAGGGCTCATTCCCCACAAAGAAGACACTTTGCTTAGCAGTTTTCTGTGTAAAGTTTTCTGTAGAGGGTTAAAAAGGCCTTGTGCACACAGATATTGATTAAACACACAGCTTATCTCTTCAATGAAATGAGGTGTGTAGCTGCTCTTCTTGGAATATCTAGGAATGATATAGTTTTACAACCCAGTGATCCTTTGTTGTCTGATGAGATAGACTCTGCCTGTATTTCCCAGAATGTGTTTTTACTTATCCTAGATCCTTTCCACCTAAGTCCTGAGCATTGCTTCTAGGCCATAAAACCATCCTTAAGTCCTGAGCATTGCTTCTAGGCCATAAAACCATCCTTCTGAGTGATATCACTTGTACTTTACAACAGCCTAAATGACTTTTATGTTATCTTAGGTCCTGGGCAATCTTAACACTCACAGGCATTACATTTATCACAGTTAAGCTCCCTAGAGCCTAAATCTTGGGCATTATCTTTGAGTAAATAGTACCCATTTTGTGAAAGAAGCCAGATACACTTTGTACAGAATCTCAATGTAAACATGTTTTAAATTGTGTACGTGGGATTGAGTTCATTATTATCAGAAAACCCCTTTTTCAAAATTGTGCTGTGCTTAAATATGGCTAAAGGAAAATGATCTGAGCCAGTCTCTAGAAGTGCTGATTACAACAAAATTGGACTAAGTTTCATTCTTGTCTTTTCTGTGAATCTTTTTCGCCTGGTCTGCTGTGAAGCCTGCAGGGAACCAAGAAGACATCTGCATGTCTTTGTGTTTTGTACCAAGCCTGGATGCTGCTTTTGCCAGAAACAATTCCAAGATCTTATTCATATTTTAAATACATTGCGAAATCAATTTCTAGATGAATTTCACATTACAAAGTAAAAGCTTTGTGTTATTGATATATTTATGATTCAGTATTAACTAAAGTTAAAACTGACAGAAAATTAGTGATTCCCTCTTAAAATAGATAGTATACATTTTGAAGTAAATTGTTTTTCTTCCTACCCAGTACTTAAAGTCTGATAATGTGATAGGTTGAATATTTAAAGAATATATTTTTTTTCTTTTTTTTTTCTTTTTTTTTGGTTTTTTCGAGACAGGGTTTCTCTGCGCAGCCCTGGCTGTCCTGGAACTCACTCTGTAGACCAGGCTGGCCTTGAACTAAGAACTCTGCCTGCCTTTGCCTCCCGAGTGCTGGGATTAAAGGCGTGCACCACCACCACCTGGCAAGAATATAAATTTTTGCTTCCTTATTTCCCAGTGTGTTAATTTTACTAAAATTGGGATGATTAAATATTTTTCATAGTGATCATACTATTAGTTAAAAGATTGTGGTAATTGTATATTGGGTGAGGTAATTAATATCCCTGGAATAGGATGGAGAGTATTTATTTTACTCTTGTTTTGGAGACACTCTCACTTTGTAGCCTAGGTTGCTCTTAGCTCTTTATCTTTCTGCCTCAGCTTCCTGAGTGTTGAGGTAACAGGTGTGTCCCTCCACTCCTGGTTCTAAAGAGCATTTAAAGTGGAGGACTTCTTTTTACACTGGGTAAAGAAGCAGAGACGTGCATAATCACAGCCCCAGTCCAGACTTGATTCTCATTTGCTCATTCATGCCTTTTATAAAGTGGCAGAGCCCATTACGTATACAGACTTCTATCTCTGAAACTCCAGTGTTTGTCTTTATTGCTCCCCTCCATAAACTAAGTGAATCCCCTTACTAGTCCTTGCAGTCACATACATAAGGCCTTTTTCCTGATTCTGTTTTTCTGCCAGGTTCATGATTGATGTCTTCTTTTCTTAGGCCTCTAAGGAATCTCAGCTACATGCAGCCTGCTATCTATACAGGTACCAGGTATACAACCTGCTTAGAATTATGTCTTGTGACTTCTGGCTTCGTGTTTTTACTTTGTCAGATTTTTAAAAATGCTATTCCTTGGCTGTTTTCATGTCTTCAACAGAGGATTTTCTAGGCAAGTTATTCTAGTTCTGGAATTCCAGCTTTCTGGAAGAGTCTGAAATAGAGTCTACCCTTTTTCTTTAGGTAGTTATTCATCATTCCAAGATTACCCATTTATAAACATTTTATCAATAACAAAAGCAAACATTAATTGATAGTGAAAGAACTCAGTGGGGAAACCCCCACTCAGCTCCCGATTCGGTGTGCACCCAAGAATCACGAATAGAACACAACACCTTGATGTAACAACAAGAGGTTTTTTAATGGCGGAGCTCCGGGTCGAAACGTATCTCACACAACAGGAGACAGTGGATTCGACCACGAGGCTTGGAAGCTAGGGGTTTTTATAGAAAAGGAGTGGGGCTGGGGGAGGAATTGGCACGGTTTCACATGATTGGTCCATTTAAACATCAGCAGCCTGTAACATTTAACTTAGGTCAGAGGGGTGGGAGCTAGGGAGGCGATGGGCCTGCCCGGGCATGTCCTGGTCTGTTCTGCTATGTTCTCAGCCCCAGGTTTCAAAGCTCACAAACAACTCTTTGGGCTATTTGACATACATTACATGAATTACAGTTTTATTTTCTTTCAATAGTGAGTTTATAATATTTCAATTAATCTTAGAATAGTATAATTATGTAAGTTACTTTACTTTCTCAGGTTACTCTCTGTCTTGACTTTTGAACTGTTGTGATTGATATTTATACTCTTGTTGGCATTGAAGTTTTCTTTATCAATGTTGCTATAGTTTTAGAGGGGAGAGTAAGAATAAAGATACTTTCAAACCATGTTTCCTCAGAAGTTAGAACAAGTAGAACCAAAAATGAACCTGGGAATACTTTTATCATTTGAAGAAATGCACAAAGATACTAACAAAGTATTTATAGAAAGTTCTATTTAAATTTCTTTTTAGATTTATTTTATTTTATGAGTATGATGCTTTGCTTACATGTAAGACTGTGTGCCATGTGGAAGATTAAGGCAGACACATCAAAGACCTAAATAAGGTCTATGCCCCAGTATAGGGGAATGCCAGGGTCAGGAAGTGGGAGTGGGTGAGGTGGGGAGCAAGAGGAGAGGGGAGGATTTAGGAGATTTTCGGAGAGGAAACTAGGAAAGGGGATAGCATTTGAAATGTAAATGAAGAAAATATCTAATAATAAATAAATAAAAATAAGTTACATAATTAAAAAATAATAAAAGTTATAGCAGAAAATAGTAAAATGTGGGTTAATCAGAAGCAAGAGTCTATTGATATGGAAGTGTAGAATTCTATTGTGTTACTTAGATTTCAGGGTTTTGCATCTTTATAGGTCTAGAAAAGTATTTGTAGCTAAATTATAAAGAGGAATGATGAAATTCAAGATTTCTATCATCTTCTTCCTTCCATCTTTCTTCCCTCTCATATTCCTCCCTCCTTCGTTTCTGCTTACTTCTGCCATTGGTGGGGTGGATTTAGAAAAGACTGTTTTTCCAAATTTAGTGTCCAAGAGACCAGAAACATCACTTTGAACATGGACTGGAACAAACACAGCAAAGTGTTAAGACACTGAAATTTTGTGGTTCATTGTTGTTGTGCTACTATATATGTCCTGACCTTGCTTTGTTGTTATTTAGTTATTAGCATTTACTGGGGTGTTATATATTCAGTAGTTAAATGCCCAAATACAGACCTAAACATTTCTGAAAGTAGAAGTTATATTTTTACTCTAAAACTATAAAAAATGTGACTGAAGAATTTTCAATTTTCTTTTTTAAATTAATTGTAACTTAAATGGTCATATGTGGCTAGTAGTTACTGCTTTGAACCACAGAATTTTAGGTAGTAAGTAACCAAGCCAGTTCAGTAGTCAACAGGTTCTCCAGGGCAGGAGTGAGGATTGAAAAGAACAAAGACAATGAGACAGCTCTGCAGCTTCACCCCAGCCAGTTCTGGGGCTGAAGAGGGCTTATTGTTTTCCAGTCCGTTTTTATACCACTTCATGCAAAATGATAAGATCAGTTCTGGGTCAAGGAACAAGCAAAGCAATAAACAAAATCCAGTAAACAACTTTCTAGTGGCTAGTCAGGACACAAGCCTCAGCTGAGCCTGCTCTGAGCTTTGCCTCAACTCAAATGTAAATGTTCTTAATCTGAGCCTATTTCCTGAGTCCTGGCCCAAAGTTAGATTTCTGCCTTCAGTTTACTTCTTTTGTTCTGGCTCCATGTCAAATTCCCGCCAAGTTTCTAGAAGCGTCCCCCAAAAGCTCTCCACAAGTAAGAAGCTCCCCCCCCCCCCTGTGTGAAATATTATAATATAATATAAAAAAAATATAATTATAAAGACCAGCTTTGACATCCAGGGTAAACTGAGGTGGGGCACATAGTCAGCAATTGACTGGGCCAGACCAGAATGCTCCCTGAGGGGCTAATGAAGAATTCCTTTGGTAGCCCACAAGAGGCTGGTGAAAACACTTCTTGGGGGCCACAAAAGGTCACTGAAAAAACTCTTTGAGGGGGTCACAAAATGCTGGTTAAAAAAAAAAAAGAAAGAGAAAATGGGAGGAATGACTCTCTCTCTCTCTCTCTCTCTCTCTAGATGAAGCAAACTTCAACAAGCTCCAACAATTTCACACATACACATATGTACATACATACATACATACAGACTTTATATATATACACATACATTTTTTGATGGATGGAACAAATACCAATGAGCTGACTCTAACCACTTTACATATACATGCATACATGCATATATACATACATGAAATACATTTTGGGTGGATGGAATAAATTCCAACGAGGAGGCTCCAACGTTTTATTTCTCCCACAGCTTATCTATCCCAGCAAAATCTTTCAAGCAGTAGAGAATTACAATGTGATTATTTCTTCTAGTGAATGACTATGTAAAAGCAGTATGCTCCCTGATACCTTTACATGAAAAACCATTGTGTAGTGCAGGTTAAAAAAATTATTCCCAAGAACTCATGTACATTTGTAACTAACTAAGCAACTTGTTATAGGTTAACAAAGTATAAACAAACAAGGTAATTATTATTATTATTATTATTATTATTATTATTATTATTATTTTGGTTTTTCAAGACAGGGTTTCTTTGTGTAGCCTTGGCTGTCCTGGAACTCACTTTGTAGACCAGGCTGGCCTCGAACTCAGAAATCCGCCTGCCTCTGCCTCCCAAGTGCTGGGATTAAAGGCATGCGCCACCACCGCCCGGCAGGATTTATTTTTTTTATATTTACAACTATTACAAAGCTGGAGCTAAGTGTATAAAATATTGAATTAGGAAACAAAACTACCTGAGTATACTTACTGATATATATTTGAGCAGATTATGAACTGTATGTGTCTCAGTTTATTCTAAAGCAAACCTGTAGGTTTAGGTAACTTATACTCTTTACAAATCTGTGGTTGAAAATTTTATTTCAATCAGACTTTTCCTCCTTAACCATCTTGTAATCACACATGCAATGTGAGGTATCAGACTGTGTATATTTGTGTCAACATAATCTAATTCTTTATCCCAAGAAGTACTTGCCTAGGAAGATAAGACAGTAAGTTAATAAATAATTCCAATACTTACTTTAGGAAACTCTTACAAATCAATTTATCAGGACAAACAGTTTTGTCTTTTGGGCAAACAACTTTCATATTATAACAATGGTTTATTCACTTGGGCAAACAGTTTGATAAGTATGTGGAAGAATAATAATTATGAATTGTGTTAAAAGTGAATCTGTGTGCACATGCGTGTGTGTGTGTGTGTGTGTGTGTGTGTGTGTGTGTGTGTGTGTTTGAGACAGGACTTAATGCAGTCCAGTTTGACCTCAAATTTACCATGTTACAGAGGATGGCCTATTGATCCTTCTTTTTCTACCTCCTAAGTTCTAGAGTTATAGAACACATCTAGCTTATAAGTGAAGTTTATAGTAGTAAATATTTAGATTAAAAAAGAACAAAAGAATTTAGGTTCTTTAGCAGACATGTTAAATACAAAGAGTGGGGGTACAGAGCTAAACAAAGAATTTTCAACTGAGGAATATTGAATGGCCAAGAATCACCTAAAGAAATGTTCAACATCCTTAGTCATCAGTGAAATGCAAATCAAAACAACCCTGAGATTCCACCTCACCAGTCAGAATGGCTAAGATAAAAAACTCAGATGACAGCAGATGCTGGTGAAGATGTGGAGAAAGATGAACACTCCTCCATTGTTGGTGGGATTGCAAGCTGGTACAACCACTCTGGAAATCAGTCTGGAAGTTCCTCAGAAAATTGGACATAGTATTACCTGAGGACCTAGCTATACAAGTCCTGGGCATATACCCAAAAGATTCTCCAATATATAACAAGAACACGTGCTCCACTATGTTCATAGCAGCCTTACTTATAATAGCCAGAAGGTGGAAAGAACCCAGATGTCCTTCAACAAAGGAATGGATACAGAAAATGTGGTACTTTTAATGATGAATTCATGAAATGCTTAGACAAATGGATGGAACTAGAAAATATCATCCTGAGTGAGGTAAGCCAATCAAAAAAGAACACACATGGTATGCACTCACTGATAGATGGATATTAGTCCAAGATACGGTTCACGGACCACATGAAGCTCAAGAAGAAGAAAAACCAAAGTGTGGGTATTTTGGTCCTTCTTAGAAAGGGGAACAAAATACTCATGGGAGCAAATATGGAGACAAAGTATAGAACAGAGACTGAAAGAAAGGCCATCCAGAGACTTTCCCATCTGGGGATTCATCCCATATACAGTCACCAAACCCGGACACTATTGTGGATGCCAAGAAATGCTTGCTAAAAGGAGCCTGATATAGCTGTCTCCTGATGAATTATAAATACAGAGGCGGATGCTCGCAGCCAACCATTGGACTGAGTGTGAGATTCCCAACGGAGGAGTTAGAGAAAGGACTGAAGGAGCTGAAGGGGTTTGCAACCCCATAGGAAGAACAACAATGTCAACCAACCAGACCCCCCAGAGCTCCCAAGGACTAAGCCACCAACCAAGGAGTATACATGGCTCCAACTGCATATGAGGCAGAGGATGGCCTTGTCAGGCATAAATGGGAGGAGAGGTCCTTGGTTCTATGAAGGCTCGATGGATGCCCCACAGTATAGGGGAATTGATGGGGGGGGGGGAGGTGAGAGTGAGTGGGTGGATGGGTGGAGGAACATCCTCATAGAAGCAGGGGGAAGGGAATAGGGGATGGGATAGAGGGTTTCTGGGAGGGGGGAAACCGGGAAAGGGGATAGCATTTGAAATGTAATAAAGAAAATATATATATTACAAAGAGTGGAAAACATTTTTCTTGATGATCAGGCAGCTTTAAGGTTAAAGATTATATTGCATAAGAAATAGGATCAGCCAAGCAGTGGTGGCACACACCTTTAATCCCAGCACTTGGGAGGCAGAGGCAGGTGGATTTCTGAGTTCGAGGACAGCCTGGTCGACAGAGTGAGTTCCAGGACAGCCAAGGCTACACAGAGGAACCCTGTCTCGAAAAACCAAAAAAAAAAGAAAAGAGAGAGAGAGAGAGAGAGAGAGAGAGAGAGAGAGAGAGAAGAGAAGAGAAGAGAAAGGAAGGAAGGAAGGAAGGAAGGAAGGAAGGAAGGAAAGAAAGGAAGGAAAGAAAGGAAGAATGAACAAAGGAATTTAGGCTCTTTACCAGACATGTTAAATACAAAGAGAGGAAGACAAATTTATAGTAGTAAATATTTAGATTAAGACCATTTATCTCAAAAGTTTCCATAGGCTTCAAAAAAATTCTTATGGAGTTGGGTGTAATGGCACATACTTTTAATCCCAGCACTGGGAAGCAGAGGAAGGTAGATCTGTGTTTGAAAAACCAAAACCAACCCATTCCCCCCAACTCCCTATCAAAATCTAATCAAGCCAATCCGAAATCCAAAGAAATTCTTATGGGGAGGGGGAATGATAGGATGCTTATAAAGCATTCTTGGCCCCCCCCCCAAAAAAAGTTCCAAAATGCTGTCAAACATAATGAGGAACCTGAATAACTACCATAAAGTTCAAGTAAGCCATGAATGTCTCATTGATAATAAACATCAGCAGTTGTCTAGTTTGATGGATTGCCAGAATGTTCACATTCTGGTGCTGGATATTCTTTTTTGTAGGTTTGCTCTGCCTGCACATACACAGTGTTTTTGTTTTTTGTTTTTTTGGATAGATGATTGACTAATACCTCTATACCTACTTACCTCATTATTTCATGTTTCCCTTTGAGTCCTTTAAACTGTAAAAGGACTTTTTTATGTTCCCTAACTTCCATGTATCCTGATTACTATTAGGCTAGCTGAGCAAAGTTTTATAGAATAAAAAAGATCTTGTACTGGATGGCAGCAGTTTGCAGTAACTGTGTGCAGACTTTTGTTTTTGTTTTATTCTACAAAGCTTTGCTGAGCTAGCCTAATTAACCATCTACTTTCTTTTTTCCTACTCATATTGGGGTAATTTTTTTCCTCTTACAACTCTGTTTTCTTGAGGTGCTTTAACAATAGTAATACTATTGCTATTACTTATTTCCTTCTTTCTCCAAGCCCTTTGTAAACTTGTCACTCTCAGCTAGAAGCTTTTTCCTCCTTCTCTTTCTTCCTCTTTCCTCCTCTTCCTCTTCCTCCTTCCTCATCTGCATTTTATTGTCAGTTATAAACCAATATCAAAATTGACTTGAATCTGAGCCCTGGTGTCACCAATTAATTGCCCATGATTTTTTTCTTCTTCAGAATTTCAGGCCCTTTTTTTTTTTTTTTTGACCCATCCAGCAGGTTCAGTTACTCGAGGGTCTCGAGGGGACCTTCTCCTAAGAACCAAATTGGGGGCTAGAGAGAGACGAGAACCTTGTGTGAATAATGACACGGAAATGTTCTGAGTTGCATCAAGGCCCCAATGTATTAGCCAGGCCCAAGGTTTAAATGCACAAGCAAAAGGGGAAGTGCCTTTCAGCAGGAAGGATGGGGCAGTAGAATTGCACAAGCAAAAGAGGAAGTACAGGTACTTATCAGCGGGAGGGGTGGGGCAATAGAATTGCACATTCTTTAGGCAGTTACACGGGGAAGCAGGAACTTGGCAGTATCAGGGTATCTTCAGGTCAGGACATCCGGCACTGACTTAGGGCTGGAACAATCTGTGGTTGTTCTCAGAACGGTGTGTCGTGGCCCGCTTTTGACCCCCTTTTCTTCTCGGGAGGGAGAGGCCCAATTCAGAGATAAGGACAATTGTGTTGTCTTAATGGCTCCCAACATCTCCCCTGTTTTAATATTTTTATAAAGGCATATTGTATAATAAATTTGTAGCCACGTTTTTAACGACCGCCTAAATGTCTGTTTGCTCACCAGGTGATTCTCTAAAACCTCAAAGGACACAAGGACAAGTCATCTATGATGCTTGAATTAATGGTTCCAGTCTGTTGGGTATAACCTGGGCTAGCCAAGGGATTTAGGAACAAAGCAAGCTCCGTGGGTAGAGGTAGAGGTCTGATCCCCAGTGTGTAATGTTAGGGGCCATGTACAGGATTGACTCTCAGGCCCACAGATTTTTACCCAGAGTAACCCTGACCTGCTCCCGTGCCGTTTTTCTTTGGGGAAGGACCCTAGGGCACTCAACCTTCATGCAATCAGACATGCCTCTCAGAGACTGTCTAACAGCTTCCAGACTAATCTCTGTGCAGTACTTAGTCTTACAACTCTCACTGGCAACGACTTCAAGTTCCAATTTTTCAATGTGTCTAGCCTGGGATGACTGTTTAGTTTGCAATGTGGTGAGAATGTATATGTAATGAACTGAAACAAATGAGCTTGAAAGAAATTAATTAATTTGAGATTTAACAAATCGGGTCAATTTCTGAAATGCCCAAGGACCGAAGGAAATCAATAATAGGAGTTCCAATAGGGGTCCCAAAAGGGAGGGCAACAAGGTCGAAAGCCAGGGGGAGGTTGAAAACCAGTTTTGGTAGTCCACCTTCCCCCTAGTTCATTGTAAATACGTGTGTATGGGTGTAACTCAGCTATCTATAGTTCTAAGTATCTACTCTGGTTCTTCTTTAGGTCTCAAACTTCCTTCTTCCTAGATGATGGTAAATTCCTGTGTAGGGCAGTGACTTAACTTTTATTCAAAGTGATAGTGTAATGCCAGAGGCAAGTCTGAATGTCACTGAATAGGCAACATTCTTCCTGAATTCTAAGCCCATGGTGGAGATAGGAAGTTTCTTCATCTGTTTGTAAGTGGCTGCTCTCCGATTTGTCCTCTTTTGTGCACTCAACACAGCTTTCTGGTCACCACTGTCAGGGCACTCACAGGTCACAGGTCAGCCTGTCACATTGGAAGCTAGCATGCTCTTGTAGCATTCTGTGGAAAAAACAGAAACATTCCCCCTTTTCCCCATATTAAGTATCTGAACAGGATCATGGCATGTGCCAATAAGTGGATCTTTTTTATTTGCCCTAGACATTATTATATCTAGTTTTTTTTTTAAATAAAAATGTGACCTAAATAATGTGCACAAGGATATAATTTCCCCCTTCTCTGTTTTTAAAGAAGGTATAGTTTTTAAAGTTTTACAATACCCTGTCTTTGAGAATTATAAAATATCTCAGTAACATGTGTAACAGTAAATTGTTGACAAAGCATCTCTTGGAGGTTTTGAAAATAAAAATTTTTGAAGCAAATAAATTTTTCTTTCTTAGATTTTCTGTAACTAAAATCTTAAATATTAAAAATATATTGTTCTTGCGCGCGCTCGACTGGCCAGGAAGAACGACGCTGCAACAGGATCCTTCTGCACACGTTTATTGGGAGAGCTCGATTGTAGAGGCGAAAAGACCCTGAGCCCAGAACTGGTGCTGCTTACATAGGCCTAGGAGAGGCGTGTCTCACATCTGATTGGTTAACTTGTCTTGGCAAAAGAACCTTCACTGCCTATGTATGTGTGGTGGCCAGCAGTAGCCAACTGCCACTCTGCAACTGCCACTCTGCAACGGCTTCCCACATATTTTCTCTGAATTTTATGGAGCAATAACTACTCCCCAGAACTTTAAACTTCCCTTTAGATATACTGAAAGATTTAAACTTTTTGCTTCTTGTATTGAAGCAGACAATAAAAATTTCTTACATATTGTAAAGCTATGTTAGCCATACCTACAGGCAAAATTATCTAGTGATTACTGAAAGCAAAACTCTTTGAATTTAAGCATTATTTTAAACATCTGAATAGATCTGCAACAAAGCTAAAAAGAAATTCCCTTGAACACAGGGGAAACTTTCTTAGGCACTGTTTGCAAAATAAAAGAAGGCCACAAGCTTCCTTCAGGCTGTCTTGAGCCCTGCATTAACATTAATCTGAGCATCTTGGCCCTCCTACAATAAGAACCGGTTTTAGAGGAACAATTTAACTGTTTATGCCTCTAATTTTTGATACTCTTTCTTAAGATGACCTACAGTTAAAACGTTCTTCACAACTTTAGTGCTGTGAAAAAATTGTCTGTATTGCAGTTTCCTGCCAGGCAGCAACTATAGCCAAACTGATTGTCTGAGGGTCTAATCTATGTACAAAGAAAAACATAGCTAGATAACTCTGTCTCAGTTTTGTATGAAGTGAGCTGTATTAGCACTGGCATAAGATGATTACTCTTATAATTATCTTAATTATAATATACAGGTGAATTAAAGATCTTAAATTTGAAATCAAACTGCAAGCTATAGTCAATGGAACACTGGCAATTTTAACCATAATTTTTAAGTTTCCGTTGCAATATTAGAATATATCTATAACTTTTGGAAAGCAAGACACAATTTTAAACAATGTATTCTCCTTAAAATCAATACTAGAAACATCACTATCATGTTACGAAGTTTGGCTGCCAATTCATGAATGCATGACAGTGCAAATTTTAATGTTTCATTAAAGAAACATTGTTTTAAAAATCTTATCTCTATAAGTCTACTTTCTAGGATAAGAATTACATAAAATTTTATCTCAATTTAGAAGTATCTTTAGAGGACTAGTTTTCTGGGCTGGTTTATGCCAGGTGCTTTTGTTTGAAAATGACTCTAGCCCTGAGTTACTACTTTTAAGCTAACTTTGTAACCAGTGTTACACCTTTTAAATCATACCCAAATAACTTATAAGCCAATTCTCTATGACCAAGACATGCAGATCATATTTATACCTTTAAGACCAATCAAAAACCAAATGAAGTGGCTCCACGAATCTTATAAATTTAGATCAATCAAAGAATTTTACTTTTTATAGTTATAATTATAAGATAAAAACACACTTTGTCATTTGCTAAACACAATAATCACAAAATTGCAGAGAATTTTTTAGGAAAAAAAAAACAACTATCAGCTTATTTGCCTTAGAACTAAGAAGTTGCAGATTCCTTTTCTTTAAAAACAGTTTTTTCAGCAGGACCTCTCCTGCTGTGCTTGATTTTTTGCTAAAGTGAGGGGCCTCTCTCAGCCTCTGTTGTATAAACTGAGAGTGAATCAGCAGGTAAAGTTTTAACCATTTTTTTTTCTTTTCAACATGAAACATAAAACAGTCAGTCATTCAGACAATGAAACAATCATTCAGACAACAAAACAGAAAATATGCATGAATTGACACGTGATTGGTGCACCAAACATAGACAATACAAAGAGGGTAGAGAACTTCTCCTGTAGGGGCCATAGAGGATAAAACAGGGCGTCCCCCTCCCCCCCGCACCCCCCCCCCCCGATTTCTCTCTGTCCCTGGAAGAGTTCTAAAATCCATTTTCCTCTCTCCCTTCCTTTCCTTTCCTGCTTGTAAAAGGCAGCTTGTCAAACCAAGATTAAAATCCAAAATTTTCTAACAGCTTCTGGCAAGCATCCAAAACTTCTAATTTATTTAATCTGAGGGCAATTTTTTGAGAAAACACACAATCTCTATACACTAAATGTCTCAAATAGCCTAAAAGTTTACCATGCTGAATCTTTTTTGAAGCCATCATCAGTCCACACTTAGTCAAATATTTTATAGCCATCTGCAAAAACGCTCTCTATTTTCTGCAACCAACAAAAACACCATCGACAAAATGAATTATATATTTTAGGAAATGATTTCTTAACTTCCAATAAAACCTAATCTATGAATTTTTTGACACAATGTAGGATTGGGGAGTTGTAAATAAGGTAACAGTAAGAATTGAGCTATATTTTGACCTTTATGAAGTCTCTTTTTATACTTTAACCATAATTTAACCATAATTTTTAATTTTACCTAAAGTATCAGAATCCACAACTTGAAGTTTTTCTTATAACTTGGGCTGTGTCCTATAATGAGCTCCACCTAAGATCCACTTAATCTTAGAAGCCAGGGTCTAAGATTCGTGCCCTTGCCATAGTTTTCAAGAGCAAGTTGTCGGACTAACAGACCCTCACTTTTCTTAGGTCCCAAAATTCTCTCAGCTGCTTCCTGCAATCTGGCAACGAACTGCACATAGGACTCTTGAGGCCCTTGTATAATCTTGGTTAGGGGCATAGTTAGTGCCCCTGTGATCCGTCCAGCATATAGACATAGACAATACAAAGAGGGTAGAGAACTTCTCCTGTAGGGGCCATAGAGGATAAAACAGGGCGTCCCCCCCGATTTCTCTCTGTCCCTGGAAGAGTTCTAAAATCCATTTTCCTCTATCCCTTCCTTTCCTTTCCTGCTTGTAAGAGGCAGCTTGTCAAACCAAGATTAAAATCCAAAATTTTCTAACAGCTTCTGGCAAGCATCCAAAACTTCTAATTCATTTAATCTGAGGGCAAATTTTTGAGAAAACACACTTTAATAATAAGTCATCTGACTTATGAATACTAAAATTTGGAAAAAGCTGAGCCAAGACACAATAATCTCTATTATTTATAAAATCTTGTATAATAATGTACCGTGTAAGGCCCGTGGAACATGCCAAAAAGGTATCATTTGGGGCAAGAAGATAAGAAAACCCATTTTTATTTACTCTAAACGTGTTATTGCAAATCTCTAGCAAGGGCTGCTGCGGAAGCATGCCTGGGCCCAACACACAACTTCCTATCCCAGAGAGTTCTGTCAAGGTAAGTTGAACTGACTCGAAGGGAAGCTGCCTAGCATCTGAAAGCAGGGTAAAATTTCCAAATAAGGCTATGCTCTCATAAAAGGGCGGGGAAGCGAAAAGCACATCCAACAATCTTCAAATTCTGACGCATTATCTCTTTGTGTCTTATCCAATAAGGCTAAAGCAGAAGCATTCAATATAGACCACAGTAAATCAGTGGAAGAGGGGGGCCGCTCACTTTCGTCCAGGCCCATCGAGGCCTAAGTTCATCCAGGTCTGTGTGCTCGGCCATGGGCCGGCCTCCCGTTCTGTGCCAGCGATGGCAGAGTGTTCTTGCTCAGACCCACCGCCTCAGGCTGCAGAAGCCCCGAAGGCCCAGCTTTGGTGAGGGCTCCTGGTGTCTGCAGGGTAGGGGCGTGGGCCGAGGGTGTGAGGGGCCCAGGGCGAAGAAGGCCACATTCCTGAGCTCACTGCGCACTCTGCTGGAACCCTGCACCATCTCCCGTGGGGGGTAGGGGGTTGTCTGCAGTTGTTAGTTGTAAGGCAGCCCCGATAGCCAGGTTGATAGACTTAGAAACATCTACCTCATTACAAAGCTTGATCATACCATTTATATCTAAACTCTTGGTTTTACCTCTCAGGGCAGCCCTACATGCCGAATTGGAGTTTTCAAGAGCAAGTTGTCGGACTAACAGACCCTCACTTTCCTTAGGTCCCAAAATTCTCTCAGCTGCTTCCTGCAATCTGGCAACGAACTGCGCATAGGACTCTTGAGGCCCTTGTATAATCTTGGTTAGGGGCGTAGTTAGTGCCCCTGTGACCCGTCCAGCAGGTCCAGTTATTCGAGGGTCTCGAGGGGACCTCCTCCTAAGAACCAAATGGGGGGTAGAGAGGGACTAAGGCCTTGTGCGAATAACGACACGGAGATGTTCTGGAATGCATCAAAGCCCCCAAATGTATTTGCCAGGCCCAAGGTTTAAATGCACAAGCAAAAGGGGAAGTGCCTTTCAGCAGGAAGGATGGGGCAGTAGAATTGCACAAGGAAAAGGGGAAGTACAGATACTTATCAGCGGGAGGGATGGGGCAATACAAGCAAAAGGAGAAGTATTTATCAGGGGGGGGGAATAGAATTGCACATTCTTAGGCAGTTACACGGGGAAGCAGGAACTTGGTGGTATCAGGGTGTGGACAGGACATCGGAGATGACTTAGGGCTGGAACATCCCATGGTTGTTCTTGGAATCGATGTGTCGGTGGCCCGCTTTTGACCCCTTTTCTTCTTGGGGGGGGGGGGAGAGGCCCAATTTAGAGATCAGGACAATAGTGTTGTCTTAATAGCTCTCAACACCCCTGCAGCAGGGACAGCACGCCAAGCTCCCAGGGCTGCCTGTGCCATCTGGGCAAGGATACCAGGGGAGAGCTCTAATTGTTTTATGTCTGCAGCGAAATTGCCTTTACCACAGATTTTATCAGCAGTCCAGGAGGCTGTCTTACTAGTAGGATTCTTTCTATTATTTGCAGCCAAATTTTCTCCTTTGTCCACAAACTCTGACTTCCAAGTTAAATATTGGCCTCTAGTGAGACAGACTGAACAACTTTATTCCATTCATTGGGTATCAAGTAGCCTTTTCCTGCTAAACCTTCTAATATAGATACTGTGAATGGGGCATCGATAATCGATGACGGCTGATCGGGAGTTTTCTAAAAAGTCTTCAGTAAGGGCTAAGAGGCGGGCGCCTTCTCTGCCCTCTCCTGACTGTTTAAGGAGATCTCTGATGATTCCCCAATTGCTAAAAAAGGACTCAGGGACATCTTCTCCTTGTTTTATCAAAGCATTAATATCTTTGCCTACTTTATTCCAAGTTAAAAGGTATATTTCAGAACCATTCAATACCAGCCATGGACATCTCTCGTCCACAAAACAAAAAATTATTAAATCCTTTTTCTTTAGCTCTTATCCCTCTCTCCTAAAGAGACCCCTTCATCTCTTGACTAAAAACTGTCTCTTTGGACAGAACATTCCCCATGGTTAATGGGACAACAACTGAATGCCCAGGCTTACCTCTCAACGTGACACTCAAGCAAAGTGGCAGGGGAACTGTCTTACTGTCTCATTGTCTGTATGGTACCTCTTGAATCCATTGTCCGGAGGGCGGTCGTACCTCGTGCCCCACGTCTGGCGCCACTTGACCCATCCAGCAGGTCCAGTTATTCGAGGGTCTCGAGGGGACCTTCTCCTAAGAACCAAATTGGGGGGGGGGGTAGAGAGAGATGAGAACCTTGTGCGAATAACAACACGGAAACGTTCTGAGTTGCATCAAGGCCCCAATGTATTAGCCAGACCCAAGGTTTAAATGCTCAAGCAAAAGGGGAAGTGCCTTTCAGCAGGAAGGATGGAGCAGTAGAATTGCACAAGCAAAAGGGGAAGTACAGGTACTTATCAGCGGGAGGGGTGGGGCAATAGAATTGCACATTCTTTAGGCAATTACACGGGGAAGCAGGAACTTAGCAGTATCAGGGTATCTTCAGGTCAGGACATCCAGTGCTGACTTAGGGCTGGAACAATCTGTGGTTGTTCTCAGAACCGTGTGTCGTGACCCGCTTTTGACCCCCTTTTCTTCTGGGGGGAGAGGCCCAATTCAGAGATCAGGACAATTGTGTTGTCTTAATGGCTCCCAACATTTTTTGTTTTTTTGTTTTGTTTTGTTTTGTTTTGTTTTTTGTTTGTTTGTTTTTTTGAGACAGGGTTTCTCTGTATAGCCCTGGCTGTCCTGGAACTCATTTTGTAGACCAGGCTGGCCTTGAACTCAGAAATCCGCCTGCCTCTGCCACCCAAGTGCTGGGATTAAAGGCGTGTGCCACCACTCCCGGCCAGGCCCAGTTTTTAACTTTCACATCCATTGCTTATTTAGATCTTTATTGATATTCTTTTTTTCTGTTAACAATGTATGCTCTGAACCTTAATACCATACTTTTATGTAGGACAGAGAGATAAAGATGTATGAATATATGAGGTCAGTGGAGGTGAATTGTAGAGAATAAAAATATGTGTTAGAAAAGAATAAGAACAATATTTTTAAGAGTTCTTGTAAATTTCTGGCAAGAAGCTATCCCAGAGTTCAGCTTCAGCAGCTCAGGGATTCCAAGGAGAAAATGTAGAGTCGACTACAAGAATACGCAGAGACATGTTATGGATCTAGGAAGCTCGAATTTTCTCTGATTTTATTTTTTCTTTTATCCCTCATATACTACTCAGAACAAAAGTCTTTATGCAGAAAAAAATCATCTCATAGTCACAAGACATATATTAAAAATAATTTCCTCAGAAACCCACATGTGGTTAAACACCCCCCCCATTTTTTCCCATAATTACATCTTTACCCCAAAACAATAATTCTGTCATTATTGATTGACAAAGTTAATGTAAGCCAAGTATATTTCAGCCAGTTTTCTTGTACTGGATGGCCTCAGTTTGCAGTAACTGTATGCAGACCTTTGGTTTTGTTTTATTCTACAAAGCTTTGCTCAGCTAGCCTAATTAACCATCTACTTTCTTTTTTCCTACTCATATTAGGGTAATTCTTTTCCTCTTACAACTCTGTTTTCTTGAGGTGCATAACAAAAACTTGTAATTACATTTGTAAGCTACATAGCCAGAAGACACAGACCTAACCATAGTTACAGGAACTTGATTGCTTTCTTTGATCACTGGCCTATCTCCCACAGGCAAGACTTGTGGGCTTACAATGTCTGAAACTTCCTTGTTCTTATTTTCTATTACCAATAAGTCTTGCATCCAGTTGGGGGAAGGTATTATCTAGGCTTACTGCTATCTTCTATATATCCCTCATTAGAAGCCCTAACCACCTGTCTTTAAACTATTCCCAGAGTTCAACTGAATCATCATCATTCAGTCTTAACATTACCCTGGAGATATCACTTTTATTATTATATACTACAGTAAATTGAAAAGAGGAGAATGGGGATCTTCCATGAAGTAATCACACCATGCTAAATACAAGAAGAACACGATAGCATCAAGCATGATGAGGCCCGGCAGCAAGTGCCATTCTAGGCAATCATTTCTCCTACTCATCCTGGCCTTCCCTGTGTAAGGTACACTCATCACAGCTCTGCTAACAGGTGAGCCATACTACACAAGCTTCATCAGTGACTGTGGTTCCTCCAGCAGGCCCATTACCATAGCTACTGACAATAATTAGGAGTTCAAAGATTATGTAAGACATAACATTATTTGTAGTTAAGATTAGGTCATGTATTATAAGAGATTCACAGAAAAGTAGTTTGGGTTTTCTGTGGCAATTCTACAATCACAAACTTTCAGATTTATTTTTCCTCTCCCATTTGTAGGACTGGCTTACATGACAAAAAATTATGTTTCTAAATGCTTCTGTGCTCTAGCCATTATGTTTGTATCCTACACTGGAAGAAAGTAGATACCTCAAATGAATTGGTTCATTTTACACAGCTTCTCTGCCTTCTATCCACTAACTTCTGTTTACCCCCAGAAAACAGCAAAGTTAGGGAAAGTAGCTTTGTAGCTTGGGAACATGTTATCCCAAGGGGCATCAACATTATTGAATAAGAGGTGGGAAAATAATATGTCAATAACTTACAATCCTATTCACCGTGGCCGGCAAGGCTAGAGATAAAGGAGTAATGGGTTAACTTTAGTCAAGCCTATTTCTTACGTTGCCTGCCTTTTGTTTGTTTGTTTTCTCATTGGACCTGAGAAAAAGTTTTATGCATATATTTTTGTGGTTTTTGTTTTGTCAGACAGAATCTCACTATGCAGCGTAGGCTAGCCTGGAACTTATTACAGTCTTTTGAGTGTCTCACACTTGCTTATCTTTTGCATTTAATTGAAGTGGAAACTTCTAGTTCTTTGAAAAGTTAGTTATGCCAAATGGTATTTTACTGGGGCACACAGGTGAAATGATGTCTTGCTAAAGCAAATGTGAAAGAATCTTTTCCTGAAGCAGACATAGGTGAAAGGATGTTTGGATATAGCAAACACATGAAAGGACCCAGGATGAACAAATATAAATATGACCTCACAGACAATGGAGCACTGAGCTTTGGTTTGATTTGCTCCACCTCACTATTCTTCGCTAAAGACATGCATGTGTTGGTTTGCCTTACATATCATTGTGGAACTCAACTTGTGATAACTCCAACATTGAGAGAAACTCACCCAAGAACTAACTGCTTTAGAAGTTCCTGCGGCAGTTGCTGCTCTGCAGCTTTGCCTCAGGCTGGTTGGCAAGCCTGGTAGTTTCTTCAGAATTGAATTACAGATGTCTGGTGTCTGCTTGCTGAAAGGACTGGATGGTAGCTGCTGGTTTGTGCCTGGGGTCTGTCTGCCTAGAGGGCTGGTCTGCGGCTGCTGAATCATATTTGATGTTTGCTATGGGATTGAACTCACCCCCAAAGAACTATTGCTGAACAGGTCCACTTTCCCCATGTCCTAATAACTTCTCTCTTCCTCTGCTGGGTGGAAGGCTAGAGAAGAGTTGAACCCTTGTTATAAGTAGGTTGCAAAAAATTTATGCCTCCATTTACTGAGTTCTTTTACTTGGCACAGGTCTGTCATAGACAGACAACATGGTGTAGTTGGTAGGTAGATTCTGCTACTTATCTTTGAATACTGTCTGTGCTACTTTATTCACCCACAGGCAACTAAACCTTGAATACCAAATTAAAATAATACTCTCTCTTACTATAAGACATTACTTTGGGCCTAGGCAGCTTTTAAAAATTGAAGTAATGAAGTAAAACATCCTGTTTTATGAGAACAATAAGAAACACTCAAAACATATAGCCAGTGCATATTATTAACCAATAATAATGCAAATGCCTAAATTCAGAAGAAAACAATAAAACCAAGAATGCTTCATTTTCTTCTTCTTCTTCTTCTTCTTCTTCTTCTTCTTCTTCTTCTTCTTCTTCTTCTTCTTCTTCTTCTTCTTCTTCTCTCTTCCTCCTCTTCTTCCTCCTCTTCTTCAAACATACGTGTGTGTGTGTGTGTGTGTGTGTATCTGTACATGTGTGTGTGTGCTGAGGTTAGAGGTCAACAATAGGGTTACTTTATTTTGGGAAAGGGTCTTTCAGTGAGCCTCAATCTCACAGATTGAGACAGACTGATTATCCAGCAAACCTCAGGAATTCTTCCATTTCTGCCTACCCCTTCCACCCCCATGTAGAGGAATTTTAATCCAGCAATTTGGCTATTCTGGCAAGGGATCATATCCAAAGACCCAAGTCTTGTGTGATTTGGCTGGAATACAGTCATACCCTTAGTGTACACCTTTAATCTCTCTGGTTGAAATATACATATGTCTTTAGTACACACTTTTAATCCCAAACAATGGCATCTAATTGAGGGATAGACAAAGTGATAAACCAGAGATTTGACAGAATGAGTCAAAGATAACACACACCCAACTCTCACAAGAGAGTACACAAGCAGTGCAGAGAGAGAATAAGACAGTTTGTGGAGATAGTATAGTAGAGTTTGGAAGTGTTGTACAGTTCAGCACAGTTGATTTTGTAGAGTTCAGAGGCAATTTTTCCAAACTGAGCAATTCAGAGAGAAGCTGAGAGAAGCCAGTTTGCTTGGAGAGGAGTTTTGAGCCAGAACAGCTTAATTGAACCAGTCAGAATGCAGAAAGATTTAGAAAGGGCAAGCTTATTCAGCAGTAAGTCTTGGAGGCTGAGAGCATTCTAGACCTAAGTTACCAGATGGAGACTGGAAACTGAAGCCTTCAAGGTCTGGGCTGGCAGAAGATTTGATTGTATGGATACTAGAAGCTTCCAGGCTTATGCCTGGATAGATAGAAATGCTCTGGGCTCAGCCTATGCCATGCATTTGTAAAGCCTGTGTACAGCTCTCATCTCATCTCCTCTTCTGAGGAAATAAAAACATTTACACCCTTAGTGTTGGGATTGCAGATGTGTGCTGCTTTGCCTGACATTTTTTACACAGGTACTGAGGATTGAATTCAAGTTTAATATATGTGTGGAAAGCACTTACCCATTGAGTCATCTTTGTAACCCTCTTTTTTGTATTTGATGAAAATGACTTTATTTGTTCTACATTGACAAAAGTGAATTACAAAAAAAAAAATACACTTCACCTTGATAATTCAACATCAATACTAATTACTGTTAATAAGGGAAGTCCAAACATTCCCTCATTATTTTCTTGTTTGGGTTTTCACAAAAGACTTTTTTTTTCTCCCTGGAATAGTTTGAAATAGCTGTTTTCCAGAAAACAAAACAAAACAAACCTCTTTTCTATGGTTCTATCTTCAGAAAAGAAGCTTTCCTTTTCTGAGTCTTAAGCTAGAATAACTCCCTCTGAGACAAACTTTTTGTGTAGGCAGACTATAGTAAAGGCTGATTCCAGTATGATTTCTCAGCTGAGTGGAATGAATGGTTTAATAAGTTCTCCAAAGAGATAGGCTTGCTTTAACATAAAATTTGTATATAAATAAAACATCTAGATTTCTTCATACAGTTTAATGAAGCCAGCAATTTTGTGTTCTAGTGAATAGGCATTCAACAAATACCTATTAGCAAGAAAGATGGAAGAAAGAAAGTGCCGGAAAACTACGGAAAAATGTAATTGGGGATAAACACTTGATTTTTAATCGAGAAAAGGAACATGAAATATTCCTGTTATAGTTAGGGCATCAGGAAATAACACAATGATCTAAAAAATAGTTTCTTTTTAATGTGCATTTAGTAACCAAGATATTCACTGGAGAAGACAGAGAAAAAATAGCCACCTAAGTTATATGTGTGTGTGTATATATATATTTGATTTTAAAACTGGATGTTGGTTCGGCACTGACTGCTTTTCCAGAGGACTCAGGTTTAATTCTCAGCACCCACTGAGTGGCTTACAACCATCTGTAACTCTATTTCCAGAGGGATCAGAGACCCTCTTCTGGTTTCTGTGGACACCAGACCTATAAGTGATGCACAGGTATACATGTAGACAAAATGCCCTTATACATAAAATAATAAAATAAAAATTAAAACATGACTCTGTAAGATATCTAGAGAATTTCCTTCTAGTTATAATACTACAAAGTATGTGTATTTCACTTTTATTTCTAGATAGATATGTTTTGCTAAGTAAGCAGGGTTTTTTTTGGATTTCTTGTTACACATATGTTTTTCCTTGTGTTGATTATTAAAGTTTATGTATTTGTATGGCTTAAGTAGTAGTAAGAGTCTAGGTTCTAATGTAATAGAAAGAAGCTGATATAAAGCCTCAGAAATACACCAGCCATATAATTATGGGATTATAGTCATCTATATTTTAATATCAAGATTTATTGATGAATAACACTGACAGAAAAGATAAGAACTGGAAATTTCAAGAGGGATTAAGGAAAGAAAGCTTCGAATATCTGTCAGAGGCACTTTACTAGGTTAGATTACAGATTCTACTATGAGACCCATAGTTGGGCAACAATGAATGTTCAGGACTGAGCAAGTGATTTCAGGCAAAGATTTGGAAATCTTGAGTTTATCTGTTTTCAAGGTAGAAGATGACACAAGTGGGAGCTTTTTGTATTACCCACATATTCTTTAATTACTTTACAAGTATAAAATAAATACATAAATATATACAAATCTAAAAACAAATAAATATAAAAATACTATTTTATAAATAAAAATACAAAAGTTGTAAATATTTTATAAGTATAAATTATAAATGTCAATATACATTACTCTCAGAAAGAAAAATTCTAAGATTTGTAGTCATATTTTTCCTTTAATAGTAATATATTTAAAAATATGTGTATATTACAGAAAGAAAATACTTCTATGTTCATTAAATTCAACATGAGAACAAGTTTACTCTTGTACAAATGTTATTATCTGTAGATTGCCACTTGTATGTCTTAAAAGAGACTTTCAGTTAGATACTGAAAATTCAAATATTAAAGAATTTAATGAATAAATATAGTTATGTTAGATTCCTCTTCCTTCTCAGTGGAACTCTCCTAACTTCAGTACCTTCTGAATACCAGTGAGATATCATGGGATATCCTTGAAGCAGACACACACCATTATGATTTATGGCTGACTTGGAAAGGAGTGGCATTAAAGAGATTGAGAGAAATTGATGTTTTATACAGAAAATAATTAGAATCTGTATTTTATGTCATCAGCAGAAATAAATTTCAGGTGGATTAGAAGACTTAAACATTAGGTTATAGCAGTGAAAGATGCAATATTGTAAGCAAAAGGAATAGATTTTGGAAATTTGTAATACAAAAGCAAATTGCAACAGAATACATAAGGAAGATTTCCAATATGTAAATTTAAAAGTAATATACAATATATTTTAACATGTATACACATGCAATGAAGAATAAATAAAATGAAAAATGTGATATTTGGATTGTGTTAATTTGGGCAGAAGCTGAGAGTACAATGAGGGAGATAGGAGCAATAAAATGTGGACAGACTTTTGGGGCTAACAAAGTCTGCTGTGGTTGCTGGAATTTGAACTTAGGACCTTCAGAAGAGCAGTCAGTGCTCTTACCTGCTGAGTCATCTCCCCAGCTCTGTTTTTTTTTTTTTTAAGTTATAAACATTTGTTTATTTTTGTTTAGTTTGTCATATGTTTTCTTTTATGTGTATTTACAAACTATCAAGGAAAGGAAAAAAAAATTTCTTGTGGCTTGAGAGATGGTTCAACTGTTAAAAGTGCTTCATGCTCTTTCAGAGGGTTTGAGTTAAATTCCCAGCATCCATACTGGGTAGCCCACAGCTTCCTGTAATTTTAGCTTCAGGATATTTTATGTCCTTTTCCAGACTCTGAAGGTACCTGCACTCACATATGCACAGACAACTGTCTAATAGACACAATTAAAAATAAAGCTTAATTTAAAAAAAAACCAAACAACCAAACAACCAAACAAAAAACAAGCTTGTCCAGATTCAGAAAGATAAATGGCACATATTTACTTGTGGAACCTGTATTTCAAATTTGTGTGTGTCTGTGTGTGTGTGTGAGAGAGAGAGAGAGAGACAGAGAGACAGAAAGAGAGACACAGAGACACAGAGACACAAATACACACACACACAGAGAGAAAGAGAAAGAGAGAGAGAACTAGATGTGATCATGAAAGATGAAAGGGAAGGAAAAGGATCTTAAGGGGGTAGGAAATAGAGAAGATAGTGGAATCCATATGACATATGAGTAGTAGGACTGTGTGAAGGAAGAGAACCACTGGGAGGAAGGGTAAGAGAGCACAGGAGAGGGAAGTGGGGAAAAGGAACAAATGAGAACAAAGAAAAGAATTCACGTATAAAGATGCACAATGAAACCCGATTACTTTACATGGTAACCTAAAAATTAATAGCAAAAATGAAAAAAATTAGGCCTTAAATTGACATATTTAATCAAGAAGCTATTGGGTATTGAATTGCGATAAAAATTTTCAGGAGTGCTAAATTAACTTAGAGGCTATTTAAGAAGTAATGAAAGTATGGTCCATGCTATCGTTGGCTGTTATGGACAGGGCAGCTTCTTTTGTAGTGTTATAGATGAGTGTAGATTCACAATTGAGAATTAAAGACATTAAAGTCTTCAGTGGCAATGCCCCACCCCCACCCCAGGAAAAAAGAAAGAAAGAAAGAAACTGTCTAGTCAGGAAGCTATTGAAGAGAGTTTTTAAAAATTGTGATAAAAATGCTTAAGTGTAGCTCTTCACAGATTATGGCTTCTGGCAGGAGTGTTGTAGGGAAGGACTCAGTTATTTTAAGGGGCTGGCCACTGGGAGTTTGACCATGAGTCATTGTGAACGCCCGACTTGCCAGCAAGAAAGACGCCACAACAGGATCCTTTTGCACGCTTTTTTTTTTTTTTTTTTTTTTTTTTTTTGAGACAGGGTTTCTCTGTGTAGCCCTGGCTGTCCTGGAGCTCACTCTGTAGACCAGGCTGGCCTCAAACTCAGAAACCCGCCTGCCTCTGCCTCCTGAGTACTGGGATTAAAGGCGTGCGCCACCACGCCCAGCTCTGCACACTTTTATTGGGAGAGCATTACTGCGAAGGTGAAAGACCCCAAACCCTAGAAATGGCGCTGCTTATATAGGCCTAGGAGTGGCGTGTCTATACCTGATTGGTTATGCTTTCAGTACCTTATTTACATGCCTCGGGCCAGGCAGTGACTCCGCAAAAAACTCTATTGCACATGCGCACATTGGTTGTTTACCCATATTCATGGGCGTCAGCTTATTGAAACTAGCGCCATCTTGTAATGGCGTTTGTGGCTTCCCACAAGTCATGGTCATGAGTATATGGGTAACACAAATTGAATGTGATTTGTTTGTTTGTTTGGGAGAGCGAGCACAAGGATGGGAGGGTGTCAAAGGATAAGCAATACACAAACACAGAGAAGCTAAGTAACAGGGGGGAGGAATCTAGTGGGGAACACACTGATCTCCTTGAAAATCTCCCTGGGGAAATAGAATAGATTTTATGTGTGCAGTGGTGGTGGGGACTGGAACAGGAGGATCAGGTGGGCAGGGGGAAGGAATGCAGGGAGAGACAGCTAGAATTGAGGGGTGGCATGGTAACACAGTACAATGGAAGCTTTCTAAAATTTATGGAAACAATCCTAAAGAAACTTCCTAGGAAGAACAACAATATCAACCAACCAGACCTCCCCAGAGCTCCCACTGACTAAGCCACCATTCAAGGAGAACACAATGGCTTGTCAGGCATAAATGGGAGGAGAGGTCCTTGGTCTTATGAAGGCTCAATGGACGCCCCAGTATAGGGGAATTGATGGCTGGGAGGTGGGAGTGGGTGGGTGGGTGGAGGAACACCCTCATAGAAGCAGGGGGAGGAGGATGGGAGATAGGACAGGAGGTTTCGGGGGTGGAGGGTGATCCAGAAAGGGGATAACATTTGAAATGTAAATAAAGAAAATATCCAATTTAAAAAAATAAAAGAAACCTCCAAAAAACAGGGGATACTGAGTCCCTGTGAATTTTTTTTCTTTTAAGTCTATCACCCATTATTGGTCTAGCATTATTGCCAATGTACTAAAGAATTGATGCAATTATTATTTTCTTTCTTGGAAAATTATTTGTGGGTGTTTTCTAGAAAGAAAACTATAACATAAAATTTGATGAACTACAGGATGTGTCTAAACAATGTAGCATAAAGAACCTAAGAATATTTCTAAGTTTTCTTTGACTCATACATTTTTTCAAGATATTTACTTTTTTTTTTTTTTTTTTGGTTTTTTTGAGACAAGGTTTTTCTGTATAGCCCTGGCTGTCCTGGAGCTCACTCTATAGACCAGGCTGGCCTCGAACTCAGAAATCTGCCTGCCTCTGCCTCCCGAGTGCTGGGATTAAAGGTGTGTGCCACCACGCCCGGCTGATATTTACATTTTTTGTTTACCTTACAATTGCATTTGAAGAGGTTAGAGGTATAGCTTATAACATGTACTTAGTCTAAGTGAGAGCCAGGTTTCAATCCTCCCAGACTGGGTATGAGTTATTACACATGTATGTATGTATATATGTATGTACACATGTATGTATGTATATTCATTTATTATTTTTTTAATCTAGCAGTATTTCAGAGTAGCTTTTCTTATATGAAAAACCAAATAAAATATTTGCCTAAATCTGTTCAATAATCTTGGGATGCACTCTCTCTTTCCAAATTTGCAGGCATTTGGGCAGTCCTTCTCTATCCACCGTAAAGTAGCTGAGGATGGAGAGACTCGGGAGGAAACACTTCTTCAGGAGTCTGCATCCAAAGAAGCTTACTATCTAAACAAGATCTTGGAGATGCAGAATGAGCTGAAGCAGAGCCGGGCTGTGGTTACAAATGTCCAGGCAGAAAATGAGAGGCTCTCGGCCGTTGTACAGGAACTGAAAGAGGTAAACAAGACAGTTCCCTTTAAGATTTGTCTTTCAAGATCTAATTGTCTTTAGAAATCCCCTTACAGAGACATGTGTTTCACCAACACTAGATGTTTTTAATCCAGTTAGGTTAACAATCAAACTAACCAATAGTGCCAAACTATAGACCAACTCTTTTAACACATGGGTTATAGTATTTTTTATTTATTTATTTTATTTATATGAGTACACTGTAGCTGTCTTCAGACACACCAGAAGAAGGCATAGGATTCCATTACAGATGGTTGTGAGCCACCATGTGGTTGCTGGGAATTGAACTCAGGACCTCTGGAAGAACAGTCAGTGCTCTTAACCACTGAGCCATCTCTCCAGCCCCCACATGGGTTATAGTAGTAAGCTTCTTTCTATTCAGCATGAAGATGATATTCCATCACCACAACCAGAGAGAGAGAGAGAGAGAGAGAGAGAGAGAGAGAGAGAGAGAGAGAGAGAGATATGAAACAGTCTTGCAATCTTGTCAGGAAGCCATTAAAAAGAACTCTTAAAAACTGTGAGAAGGATCCTGAAGTGTTGCTCCTCACAACTGATGGCTTTTGACAGGGGTGAGGTAGGGTGGGAGGGACACAGAAGACCTCAGTTTTCTTTAAGCAACTGGCCACTGGGAGTGTGATCATGCTCCAGTGAACATGGGCAACACAAATGAACTTGCTTTCTTTTCTTCTTTTTTTTGGGGGGGGGGCGGGTGGGGGGATCACAAAGGGAGAGGATGGTCCTGGGAAAGAGAGTGTGATTGGATGAATTATGTGAAATTTCCAAACAGTCAGTAAAAATACTATATTGGAAAAAGTGTAGTTCTTATTTTTCTATCTCCTGCTTCCCTCCAAGGTTTCCATACTAGTGTTTGGCCAGTCTACTTGTTATTTTTTGGTTAAATGAAGAGTTGATTCCCTTTGTTTTGCTAACTGTGTTTCTAGTTTTTGAATATATAGAGAATAATTTCTTGAATTTTCTATTTGTCTGGACCGGTTTAGCCTACCACTAACAATTTTATTTTAATAAAACTGTCTTACATTTCCTTCTTAGAGTGTGGTCTGAGGCCAGACCCTGGACATTCTTCTTTAGTTTGACTTGCATCATCTGTGTAGTGAAATGTTTAATAAAGCTTTTGTGTCTGGCTTTAAATGAAATGTATAGTAAAGCCTTTGCTATGTTTGGGTTAATCAATAGAGACTGAAAAATTGTTATGAGATTGTTTGAACCTTGAAGAAATGTTGTCTTTATAGAGGTCTGCACTTGGTGCTAAATGAGAGCTTACAGCTGCACTAATCCTAGTCCTAAGACACTCCTGGCAAACTTGAAATTTTTATTTTTGATTATGATTAGCCATTGTCAAAAGAGACTGAGATTTGTGTGGGTTGTCTGCTCTTATGAACAGCAAAGGCAAGATAACTTTGCCAGTGGAACATTTCCCAGCCCCGGTTAACTTTGTATGATGTTTGAATAAAGTAACTGGAGTGAGATAACCAGGTGTCACTCTTCCCTGAGTGACTGCACCCCTCTCCACCTCCGGAAAATGAAGGCTTAGCATCTTGGTGAGTTTCTCTCTCTACTGCCAATATGATCTATGGCCAATATCAGTCAATACATGTGTTTACAATGTGTTTAAAAAGAGGAAGAAGGGGTAGAAAAAGAGGAGGAAGGAGGAGAAAGAGAAGGAGGAGGAGGAAGAGCAAGAAGAGGAAGAAAAGAAGAAGGAGGAGGAAGAGCAAGAAGAGGAAGAAAAGAAGAAGGAGGAGGAAGAGCAAGAAGAGGAAGAAAAGAAGGAGGAGGAAGAGCAAGAAGAGGAAGAGAAGAAGGAGGAGGAAGAGGAGGAAGAGGAGGAGGAGAAGAAGAAGAAGAGGAGGAGGAGGAGAAGGAGGAGGAGGAGGAGGAGGAGGAGGAAGTCGTCATTAGTCACTACTGACTACTACCAACCTTTACCTTTGTTGGAAATCCTTAAAAATGCAAACCATTGGGTCTATATATTGGCTTTCTCCTTAAATGTTCAACTCAGTTTTAATTTTTCAGTTTCAAATTTTAATTTGTTTATTCATTATCTTTAATACCTATAGTAACCTAGGCAGATGCCTTTAAAACAAATAATATGTGCTCTTCTACTAGAGCTTTTATTTTCTTTTTCAAGAAGTGCACAAAAGTGAAATCGTTTAGCATGTAGTTTTTGAGACTGAATCCTTTTTTCCTGTCGTAATGCATTTGAGATTCATCTTTGTTGGATACTTCAACCTCAAATTTGTTCCTTTTTATAGCTGGATATTATTCTACTATATTAAAATATTACAGTTCTTTTAACTGATTGCCCTGGCTTTGATTCCCAACATCCACATGATGTCTGGCAAACATCTGTAACTCTAATTCTAGTGCCCTCTTCTGGCCTTTCTGGGCACTAGGCATGTAAGTGGTGTATATATATACATACAGGCAAAACACACATGCATATAATAAACATGAAATAAAACTATCATTTGCCAGTGTGTAATTCTGTGCTTTTTATTACTATAATAAGGTACCTGAGATAAGCTATTTTGCAAAGAAAAGAGAATGATTTAGTTTATAGTTCTGGAGATTCAGGGATATCCACTCAGCTCTGGTGAGGACCCTGTGGTGATGGTAGGAATGTCTGTATGAGAGAGGGATCACATTATCAAAGAGGAAGCCAGAGACATTTTGGTCCCATAATACCTTCTAAGGGTACACCTCCAGCTAACCTAAGAATCTCACGCTATGCCTACCCCTTAAATGTTCTACTTTCCTAGACTGTCACATGGAGGACCAAGCTCCCAACACATGCCCTTGAGAAACAAACCATATTCAAACTGTAGCATAGAGTAAAATAATTTTTCATTGTAATGAAGCCTAATATATAAAAAGTAAGTGTAGATAGAGAAACGAAGTCCAAGCACTGAGCTTTGGGCTACATCAGCATGGAGAGATTGGATAAGAGAAGGGGAAGTAGTGGAATAAACTAAAATAATAGTGGGGTAGAAGGAAAATAAAGGGAGAATGGTTCCTTGACAGCAAATGAAAAAAGTAGTTTTTAAGAAGAGAGTGATCAATAGTACAGTGATATTAAAGGGACAAAGAAGAATCTGAATTGACCATTGGATTTAGCAACATGTTGCTATTGGTTACCTTAATGAGAGAATTACAAAATACCTTGATTAGAGTTGACCTAAAAGGAAATACAGGAGTCCTATTATAAAAGATCTTAATAATTACTAACATTAATAATAATATTAATAATTTTAGGAAATCTTATGGAATCATCATTAATAATTAAGAATTCATCTATTTGTCTATATAGCATCACTACAAGACATCTTTGTTGTTCTGCAGAAATCTGCTCAAAGGGGTGGGCTAATACCTAGTGATTGTTGTATCTATTTAATAATAGCAGGAAAAGCATATTAATAGCAGGAATCTTTCCTAAAATGAAATTCTTCTCGGCCTTGCCTAGAGAATCAAATCCATCATTAACTTTACAGTCCATGGTGGAACCATGTCAGGACGATCACTTGCTAGTTTTTAGCTTCTCCTTGATGGCTCCTGGCAGAATAAATTTCCTTTCTTTTATAAAGTACCTAATCTCGGGCATTCTGTTATAGCATAAAAAGGGTCCATAATCATTATAGAAATTGAATTCAACAAGTATTTTTTGAAATCAAAGTAGATTATTGATGTGCTGATTTAACTACTGTTAGACCTGAATT
Source organism: Mus musculus (assembly GCF_000001635.26). Taxonomy (NCBI): domain Eukaryota; kingdom Metazoa; phylum Chordata; class Mammalia; order Rodentia; family Muridae; genus Mus; species Mus musculus. The sequence continues at coordinate 149,487,946 of NC_000072.6, forward strand.
TTCTTTAATATATTCTACCAAGTTGCAAGCTAAAACCATCTTATTTGACCTATTCTTGGTCTTGGCTGCCCATAATTTATCTTAAGCTACAATATCAGGAAATTTGTTAAAGCTATAAACATACCATTTCATATTAAGTAAGAATAATGTATTTACTAAAACTTGTTTATGTTTCTTACTTAAAACTTTTTAAATAATTGAAATTAGAAGTTTAGTGCAAACTTTATAAGTAGGTTCACCTCCATATTAGCATTTAATCATCACATATTAGCTGAATAACCTTAGACAGGTGGTTTATCTTGAACCTCAGTATTGTTGTCTAACAAATGAGACTAGTGGCAGCACCTGCTTTATGAGACTGTTGTATTAGTAAGTGGGAAACACTTGGAACAGTAACTATTGCAGAGCTAACTTTAGTTGTTATGTTATCTGAATGCTGTTTGTGTGAGTTTATTAGATATATTTAAGGTTTTCTTCAATATATCACTCTAAAAGTAGAGTTGCTATATCAGATCAAAAACTTTTAAAAGAAGACCTGTAGAAAGTTATATCACTTTTATAAGTGATCAAACAACTGTATGTTTCTATTAGTAAGAGAAAAAAGTTTTCCATTCCTGGCAGCCTGTGGTTCATGATTGGACTCCTAGCAACTTGGAATGTTGAGGCAGCACTAACAAGTTTGAAGCTAGCTTGGGTACATTGTGAAATCCTATCTTTAAAAAAAGAAAAGGGAAATATATCTATAAAAAGAAAGCCAGGTATAATGATTGCAGAATTTAAGAGGTGGAAGCAGGAAATAAGACATCAAAGGTCCTCTTCAGTTACATAGGGAGTTTTGGGCTCTTCTGAGTACATGAGTCTTTAGAAAATTATTCCCATTTCACCAAACCCCACGTATTAATCAGCTTTCTGTCACTGACAAAATACCTGACTCAAATACCTTTTAAGGAAGAAAAGGTCATTTTAGAGCATGATTTTAAAGATTTATGTCCATGGCCAATTGTTCCTCTTCCTTCTGGGCCTGTGGCAAGGTGGCCCCACATAGGAGAGCTTATAGCAGAACAAAATGCTCAAAACACAGTATCTGGGAGGCAAAGGAAAACAGAGAAGTGGGATTAGAATCCAGTATTCTCCTAAAGGATGTGTCCCAGTGAACTAACTTCTTCAGTCTTCTAAAGGTTTCACCACTTCCCAAAGCCCTCAAGATGCGAGTTATTAGGGGACATATAAGGTCCAAATAAGATGCCTGACATGCACTAAGCATTATAATTTTTTTAGGTTACTTATTTCATAGATAAACAGTGAATTTGTTTTAAAGAGACAGAGTCTCATTTTAGCCTGGATTGGCCTTAAACTGGCTACATAATTTTAATTCTTGATCTTCCTGATCCTATGCCCTGAATACTGGGCTTAGAGGTATGTACCATCATGCCTGGCACAATAATGATTTTTTAAAAGATTTGTTTATTTATTTATTTATTTATTTTATGTATATGTGTACACTGTGGCTGTTTAGATGGTTGTGAGTCATCATGTGGTTGCTAGGAATTGAATGCAGGACCTCTGCTTGCTCCAACCCCACTCCCTCCAGCCCAAAGATTTATTTATTATTATATATAAGTACACTGTAGCTGTTCTCAGACACACCAGAAGAGGGCGTCAGATCTCATTATGGATGGTTGTGAGCTACCATATGGTTGCTGGGATTTGAACTCAGGACCTTCAGAAGAGCAGTCAGTGCTCTTAACCACTGAGCCATCTCTCCAGCCCTCAATAATGATATTTTGAAATGAGTTTTTGAGATCATTCTTGCACAAAGGTTGGCATGCAGTAGATATCCAGAAAAGAAAAAGAGCCAAAGAATAAGAAGCATACCACTTTTATTCATGTGTAGAGTAAATATCATAAATTAAATATGAAATTAAGGAATAATTTATGCCTTAAAGTTTACACCTTTATTGGATTTTAGTGTTATACTATTAGTGTGTGCTAAATGCTAATTGAGTTTTCCTAATGTTTTGGTATGAGTTTTCCATCCTGCCTATCATTGGCCTATTGGATTTGTTTTTCTCATTGAGGTTTTGGTGATTTTGTTTTTAAATTTACTGACTATTTCCTATTGACTATGTTATAGCAATTTTAAATTAGTATCTTACCCTGTCTTTTTCTTTTGACCCTTCTCAAATTACAGAAATTCACTGCCCATTGTTATGTTCTAATTTTCACTTTTGAGTTCTTCATCATTCTGTTGTGTTTTTATATTCTGGACTTCTCTCTTTGAGAGATATCTCCCTATTTCTATTCTGTTTTGTTGTTATTTGTATCTACTCTGACATCAAGGAACACTATTTAATTATTACTATATCATCATGTGTATTAAGTTTATAAGTGTTATGTTATCTTTTTTTCTTATGTTTCAGTTATTTGGTAGCTCTTCTATTCTTAATGCATCTCTAAATGGTCTGATTTAGTTTTTAAGTTATCAGTGCCCATGTGTTCTTGATAGACTAGTTTCAAAGACAGGTTCAAGTTTTTTGTTTCAAACTGCTATTGTTAGTATCTTGATAGTCATAGCTTTAAGAAAGTGGGTACACCGGGAGTGGTGGCGCACGCCTTTAATCCCAGCACTCGGGAGGCAGAGGCAGGCAGATTTCTGAGTTCGAGGACAGCCTGGTCTACAAAGTGAGTTCCAGGACAGCCAGGGCTACACAGAGAAACCCTGTCTCAAAAAAAAACAAAAAACAAAAAAACAAAAAAACAAAAAAAAAGAAAGTGGGTACATCTATGAAACACTTCCTGCACCTAAGGCTAAGAGATCATTTCAGAAGAGAAGGCAGGAAATACTATAGGAGTCAGAGGATCAGGAAGTTTGCTGTGAGACTGTGTCTTCTAGGAATATCAGAAACTACATTCGTTAAGACTCACCAACATGAGTGCCTAAACAGAAGTTGAACATAGACAACAATAGACATAATAAAGTGGATGGGGGAAAGACCCTGAAGCTTCAGTCCTACACAAAGAACTACAGACCACTAAGGAATGCTGAGAGTGGAAGAAATACCCTTTTCTAGAGAAGAGCCTACCAATTGGTTATCTTGTACCATATGGTCATTCCTGAAAACACACATAAAAGTAGCATTGTACAGACTGAGCTTGTGGTATTTATATATTTAAGAATCTGTGTGTGTGTGTGTGTGTGTGTGTGTGTGTGTGTGTGTGTGTAAAATAAAAATTAATGAAAAAGAGCCTGTAAGTTTACAGGAGAGTAAGGAAAGGTATATGGGAGGGTATAAAGGGAGGAAAGGGAAGGGGGACATGATGTAATTATATTATAATCTCAAAAATAAAAAAATAATTAAAAAAGAAATATTTGTTTCAGTTGTCTAAAGGAAAGAATTATGTTTATCACCTGCTCCAAATTAAATTAATTGCTTTTCATATGAATTTTCTAAAATAAAATATGGAAACCAATGATTTTTTAAATTTTTATTTATTTTTATTTTATGTGCATTCATGTTTTGCCCGCATGTATAGCTGTGTAGATCCTGGAGTTACACACAGCTGTGAACTGCCCCATGTGGGTGCTGGGAATTGAACTTGGGTCCTCTGGAAGAGTGCTCTTAACCACGGTGTCATCTCTTTAGCCCCCAATTTATAGCCAGTTATTGAAAACAAAATATGAAGTTTCTTTAGTATTTTAAATATAGAAAGCTAACAATACCTAAATATTCCAGTCTTACCTTTTTTGTTGGTTTTGTTTTTTGGGACAGGTCACACTATGTATTCTTTACTGGCCTGGAACTTGCTATGTAGGCCAGGCTGGCCTCAAACTCATAGAGCTTTTTCTGCCTCTGCCTTTACTGAAGTTTTTAACCCAGTGAATTGTGGGAAATTAGACTTACCTTAGTAGCTTGTTTGTATAAACCCATTTCAGCATGATTTTTGTCTCTGATGATAAGAATGTTCTTCTCCCATATAGAAGGATAAGACTTTTCTCTACTGGACACTTTAGGTTGAAAAGGAAGGGCAGGAAGCCCTTCCTGAGTCTGTTGGTTCTCTAGTGCTTTCAACTGAAAATAATCAAGATGTGAACATGACATATACTGATTCCTACACAGGCCCTGATCATCTTGTCTTACCTTTTTACATTTTACTTAGTTTTTTGCTTTTTAATTTTATGCCACATTTAAATCATGGTTGGCTAGCTTTGTGGTTTATGTCATCCACCCTGTTTTTAAGGAGAGAGAGGGAAAGAGAGGAGAGGGAAGGGGGAGGGGGAAAGACAAGAGGTGGGAGGGAGGAAGGGAAGGGGAGGGGCTATAAGTCGAACTGTCCTTTAGGCAAGAGGGTTATTAACATCATTGACACACACACAAAAACCACAGCTTGTTGTAACCCCCGAATTACTGATACTAGAGAGACTTCAGTATTGTACAGTTTGCCTCTGCGTTTCCCGCCAGAGGCTCCCATCCTCCCTCCCCATCCCCCAGCTGCAAGCAGGATATGCAGAGAGCTGGTTTCTGTGCTGTGTCCTCCTGCAGTAGCCTCTTCCCCTCCCCTAGCTGTAGAGCACCACTACCCATAAAACTCCCCTTAATGAGGACATTCTGAGTAGACCACACTTCTCCCTGCCTTTGTGTCTCCAAAATCCAACACTCCTCCTGGTAACTCTCCAGGAGCCTGTCCTGGAGACCTTAGAGAAATGACAAGGGAAACCTTGGAAAAAGTAAAAAGTAAACAGAGGTCAGGTCACAGACAGTTATGACTGACCATAAAATTAGTCCTTGAACAGACAGCCATTAACCCCCACTCCCGCTTCAGTACTATTCCACCCTCTACTCTCCTTTTCTGTGAATATTCACACTATTCCTCCTAACTATACTGTATATAAACCCAATGCTTTCTGGACTCAGGGGCTTGCCAGCATTCACGCAGTGAATGATCGCTAGGTGAGCGATCCAACTTGAACCTCTTTTTATTTGAGGATGTCTATTTATCTTTCAAGCTATGGGACACAAAGATGTTTCTCCCTCTCTCATTAACTGCACTCATTCTTTTTTTTTTTTTAAGATTTATTTATTATATGTAAGTACACTGTAGCTGTCTTCAGATACTCCAGAAGAGGGCGCCAGATCTTGTTACGGATGGTTGTGAACCACCATGTGGTTGCCGGGAATTGAACTCAGGACTTTAGGAAGAGCAATCAGTGCTCTTAACCGCTGAGCCATCTCTCCAGCCCCAACTGCACTCATTCTTAAGAGCGATGCCCTATCAATCATAAATTAGAATGGGTGAATCATTAGTGCATGTTTCTACAGAGATGGAAACTGAATAAAGAATGAAGATATGTGGAGTGGAGGTCAACAATAAAGAGTTTTTAAACAATGGAGAATTTTACATAGGGCTTCCATAGGTTATAAAATTAATTGGCCTTCTTCTTATTGCTATGATCTGCCTAGCCCTACCCCTGCTAAATAATCACTATTGACAGTTTGGGGAGAATTTTCACAAATATATTTAAATAACACGAAAGTGAAGTTTGTTTGTATATGCATGTACACATGTATGCACTTCTTTAATTTTATTCATTTTTACTGTTTTGTTTTTTGAAATAGGCTGCTATATAGCCCAACCTGTGCATGAGTCCCTGATCCTCCTCCTTCTGCCCTCTATGCCCTGGAAATCCAGATGTGTACCATAATACCCAGACCCTCCCCCTTATTAATTTATTTTTAAATATAAATTTTTACTTTACAAATATTTGTTTTTATTTTATGAGTATGGATATCTGAGTTGCATGCCTGTTGCCTGTGGAGACTGAAGACGGCATGGAATATGCTGAATTGGAGTTACAGATGGTTGCGAGCTGTCTTGTGAGTTCTAGGAATCCAATCCATGTCCTCTGGAAGAGCAGCAAATGCTCTTAACCACTGAGCCATCTCTCTAGTCCACTCCCTTATTTTTAATTCACATGAGATCCTACTGTGCATACTAGTGTACAGCTTACTTTCACATGTAATGATATACTGTAGCTATACTTCTCTTTTAATACATTAAAGTTTCTTCTGATTTTTAAATAGTTTTGCAATTTAAAGATATTAATTTATTTCAGCATTCTCTAAATAGCAAAAACTATAGCCTATTTCCCATTCTTTGTGTGAATAAACATGAATTTGCTTAGCTTTTTATTTATTTCTTTGAAAATATGTTTAAGAATAATTTTTAAATGTCAGATTGCTGGGTCAGGTATTTGTGATTTAAAAGTTTTAATAGATATCATTAAATTGTCATCTTAAAAGGCAGTACCAGGCTGGTGAGATGGCTCAGTGGGTAAGAGCACCCGACTGCTCTTCCGAAGGTCCGGAGTTCAAATCCCAGCAACCACATGATGGCTCACAACCATCCGTAATGAGATCTGACTCCCTCTTCTGGAGTGTCTGAAGACAGCTACAGTGTACTTACATATAACCAATAAATAAATCTAAAAAAAAAAAAAAAGGCAGTACCAATTTAAATGTAGGAAATCATTCTATTATATAACTGCCAGTTTTTTTGTGTACATTTACCGAAACCTAGAATAGGGAAGCTTTATTCTGATTTTTGTATTGTTTCAGAACAACGAGATGGTGGAGCTACAGAGAATACGAATGAAAGATGAAATCCGAGAATATAAATTCCGGGAGGCCCGACTCCTTCAGGACTACACAGAATTGGAAGAAGAAAATATCACATTGCAGAAACTAGTGTCCACATTGAAGCAGAACCAGGTGAGACTTAAGATTTTTAAAAAATTATACCACAGATGGATTCACATGTTCTAATAAATGAGGTTCACTCTTACCTTTCTTTTTTTCAAAAGATTTGTCTTTACTATTTGTGGTCTGTGTATGAGCACACACAGAAGTCCTCTTAACTGCTGAGTCATCGCTTCGGCTCTATACATTATTTCTTAAGAAAGAGCCTGCCAGGATTTTTTTCTTATACTCCTTTAATTTGTATACTGGAATTTCTCAATTTTCCTTTGTCAGCTAAATTGTATAAGAAAAAAAAAGCCATATAAGTAGTATACTTTACAATACTGTTTATAAGTAAGAAGAATGCTCATTTATTTTAGCTCCATGCTAATTTGTTTTAGTAGTAAGTCAAATTCATTCTAATAAATTTAACTTAGCAACTTCTCATTGTTGCTGGGTATACTCACTTGTTTTACATGGCATCCTCAAGATCTTCCTATAAATACTTGTCTTCCTCCTCTTCTCCTTCCTTTCCTTTTCCTTCTCTGTGCCCCTCCACTCTCTTCCCTTTACTTTCATGCCTCCTCCCCATTCTCCCTTCCTTTACCCAATTCCTTCTTTCTTCCCTTTCCTTCCTTTCTCTCTTCCCTCTTTCTTTCATTTCTTTCCTTTTTTGTCTCCTTTGCCTTTCTCTCATCATCTCTCCTCCCCCTCCCTTCCTTCCCTTCTTTTTCTTTGTTTTCTTTCCATTTCCTTCATCTCTCCTTCTTTTCTTCCTTATCATCCTCCTCCTTCTTGTCTGTCTGTCTGTCTCATTTTTGGGACAAATTGTTCTCAGTGCATATAGAAAAGTATAAATTGATAGGAAGAAAATTGTGAGAAAAAAATGTTCAATTTGTTTTTTAGCTGTAACTTCATTATAAAAGTCCCTTGTAATTTACATTTTTTTCCTGGAATGAGGCCTAGATGTTGTCTTAGTTTCTTTTTGTTGCTGTAATACAATGTCCTTTATAAGGCAAAAACAAAGGAGAAAGGATTTGTTTTGGTTTACAGTTGTTGGGGACATAGTCCATAATGGGAGAGAATGCATAGTAACAATCATGAAAGACATGGCAACAGAAACACGAGGTTGAATGGTCATATTACATTTGCCTCTGGAAAGCAGAGAGTGATCAGGTAGTAAGCCTGGGCTATAACGCCTCAAGGTATAACCCCAGTGAACAACTTCTACCATCAAGACAATCTTCTAAAAGTTCCACAACCTTCCCAAGCAGAACCACTAGGTAGGAGTCATGAATTCAAACATGTGACCATGTAGGGTGCATTTAACATTCAAACCACAACATTCTTGCCCCTCTAGGCTCATGATCATCTCTTGGTGCAAATGTATTTAGTCTAACTAAATCCTGCAGCCTCATGTCTGCCATCTGGAGCTTGTGGTGAAATTGGCTGGGCCCCATTCTTCTAGCTCTGCCTTCTGCAGCACACACAGCCTACAGCTTTCCTTAGCAAATGTCTCCTGGTCCTTGTATCTTCAATATTCTGAGTCTCTGCTATAACTTAGTATTCACCTTCACAGCTTCCTTCACACAGGAGTCTCTCAAGGCCTTCTTTCTGGAACTTTATTCATAGCACATACTCTTTTGTCTCAGTAGTTCTTTGAAACTGTAGAAGGAGACTTCATGAACTTTTCAGTATTGCATCTCTCATGCCTGCAAAGCCAGTGCCACATGGTACTAGCAGACACTAGTAAGTTCTGGTGCCACTTTGGATGGAATCTGGCTCCTTCATATCACAGTTGTTATCAGATTCTGTGTGCTGACCCTTGGGAAGTATTTCCCTATGTAATTGCTTTCCAGAAGCTGAAGTCACATGAACCGTGGCGCTTAGACTTTCTCCTTTTGAAAAGAACACTTTTTAAAAACACCTCTTTACCTCAATTATTATTCTTTATCACTTCAGACCTACACAAAAAAAGTAATAGCCATGCCACATGTAGAATTCTGTCATGCCTACTTATCTCACTAACAAAACATGGCAAGTTCATTACATTTTAATTCAGGCCTAAACAAATTCTCAGGACATAGGCAGAACGTCCCTAGATGCTTTCTAGGCTATCACATGAATAGCCTGGTGCCTAGTTCCTGATAGACTCTGTTCCCCTCTGAAATATCATAAGCCATCTCACTACTATCAGCATTTCTCTCTTTATTTGGTTTTCCAAATTCCCACCAGAACAACCCATTAATCTTTGTTTACACCATTCAAGAGCTTTTGTAGATTCTCCCAACAAACCAGTTCCCAATGCTTAAGAATCTCATGGTCAGGTTTATGACAACAGTAACCTTACTTCTTGGTGCCAAATTCTGTCTTATCTACTTTCTTTTTGCTGTGATTAAAATACTCTGTAAAAAAGCAACTTAGTGGAAAAAAGGTTTGTTTTGTCTTTTAGAACTTGGAGGCTAACAGTCCATCACAATGGAGAAGACATGGTTGCAGATAGAGAAGGCATAAAAGCCAGAGCATGAAGCTAGCCAGATTATAAGTACTTAAGGTCTATCCCTAGTAACTCACTTTTCTACCTCCCAATGGTTCCATAACCTTTCCAAATAACGCCTCCATCAGGTGACTAAGTGTTTAAACATGAGTATATTGGGGGATATTTCACATTCAAATCACAATAGATGGTTTAGTGTTCCTAATTGGTTTGCACTGTGAGTTTTCACAATTACTGTTGTTTGTATTCTTGGATTTGCAATATGATAATTTGTCTATGAATTTTCTCAAATAATTTATTAAAGATGAACTAAAAGTTCAAATCTCTCAGAGGGTCTTGCTCTATAAAATAAATTTAAAGCTATTTACATCTAATTTAAACCTATTATAGTCACTCAGTCAGGAGATCAACCAAGTACCAGACACAGTATTAAGCCGGTGAGATATGGGAATCTATAGAGTATGACTCTTGACTTTGGTAAATTTGGAAACAACCCACAATGCATGATTCTACTTTTCTCCCTTTTTAGTTTGGTACCTAGGTCTAAAATGTTGAGTTTTAGAAAAGTAAGGGTCAACGGGGGATGGAAAAACTCAAAAGAGAAAATAAATCCAAAGGCTGACAAAATTGAAAATTGATTTCTGATCATAGCTTCTATCCTCTTCCCTTTCTCCCTGCCTCCAGCTTTTGAGTGTTGCAGAAATAAGATGTCTTCTTAGGAATGTGAGGGAAGGCACTGATTCAGCCAATCAAGAGGGTTACTAGGATACCCCATGTATATTCACATCATTCTTTCCACTATGTGTACTGAGTTTCCTATGCAACAGCTGATAGACAATCACACACACAAGGCACTTAGGTCTGATGTGGCTGGAATAAGTAAGTTCTAATGGAGAAATTTAGACTTGAGAAATACATTTTTTTTTTCTAAATAGAATCCTCAGATACTTAAAAACTATAAGGATATATTTGTTGGTATGTATATTTGTGTGTGGAGCACTTAGTGATAAAGAACACAGAAGATTTTAAGACAAGTTCACTTAAATTAGTAGTGTTTTACGTGGTTATTCCATTGACTTCTGTGGTCCTAATGGCACCTCTGCACAGGCAGGAATGAACAGTGTGTGGAGTATCTGAAACTGCATGTAATTTGCCTAGACAGTTAATTAGGCCACTGTTAGGTATCCTTAGAAGAGTGCCAAGATGCCTGGGAGTGTTTATTAGCCCAGATGATAGTTGAAACATGAGAACTCAGTTTTAAGAGAAATTTATCCCATATACAGACACCAAACCCAGACACTATTGCGATGCCAGGAAGTGATTGCTGACAGGAGCCTGGTATAGCTGTCTCCAGAGAGGGTCTGCGAGAGCCTGACAAATCAGAGGCATATGCTCACAGCCAACCATTGGACTTAAAGGACTGAAGGAGCTGAAGGGGTTTGCAACCCCATAGGAAGAACAACAATACCAACCAACCAGACCTCCCAGAGCTTCCAGAGACTAAACCATCAACCAAAGAGTACACATGGAGGGGCCCATGGCTCCAGTTGTATATATAGCAGAGGATGACCTTATCTGGCATCAGTGGTAGGGGAGGCCCTTGGTCCTGTGAAGGCTCGATGTCCCAGTGTAGGGGAATACCAGGTGGTGAAATGGAAGTGTGGGTGGGTGAGGGAGCATCCTCATAGAAGCAGTGGAGTTGGGGTGAGATAGGGGGTTTACAGAGGGGAAACCAGGAAAGGGGATAACATTTGAAATGTAAATAAATAAAATATCCAATAAAAAAAGAAAAAAATAGTACAGCATTAAAAAAAGAGAGAAATGAGGCAAGAGCCACAGAGCTTCTGAGGCGGCGCCATTTTCGGCTCCAGACAACCGGCCACCTTCCTGGCCAAAGCAACACAGCTTCTGGGAAAGATCCTGTTTTGGGCCTTCATCTTCAGCCAGGAGGAGGTCCAAACACCAAATAACTGTGCACCTTCCCTGAAAGAGGAGAGCTTGCCTGCAGAGACTGCTCTGACCACTGAAACTCAGAGGAGAGAGCTAGTCTCCCATGTCTGCTGATAGAGGGTAACAAAATCACCAGAGGAACAATCTCTAAACAAAGACAACTATAACAACTAACTCCAGAGATTGCCAGATGGCGAAAGGTAAACGTAAGAATCCTACTAACAGAAACCAGGACCACTCACCATCATCAGAACCCAGAACGCCCACTTCGCCCAGTCCAGGGCACCCTAACACACCTGAAAAGGTAGACCTGGATTTAAAAGCATATCTCATGATGATGGTAGAGGACATAAAGAAGGACTTTAATAACTCACTTAAAGAAATACAGGAGAACACTGCTAAAGAGTTACAAGTCCTTAAAGAAAAACAGGAAAACACAACCAAACAGATAGAAGTCCTTATAGAAAAACAGGAAAACACAACCAAACAGATGATGGAAATGAACAAAGCCATACTAGACCTAAAAAGGGAAGTAAACACAATAAAGAAAACCCAAAGTGAGGCAACGCTGGAGATAGAAACCCTAGGAAAGAAATCTGGAACCATAGATGCGAGCATCAGCAACAGAATACAAGAGATGGAAGAGAGAATCTCAGGTGCAGAAGATTCCATAGAGAACATCGGCACAACAATCAAAAAAAAAATGGAAAATGCAAAAAGATCCTAACTCAAAACATCCAGGAAATCCAGGACACAATGAGAAGACCAAAGCTACGGATAATAGGAGTGGATGAAAATGAAGATTTTCAACTCAAAGGACCAGCAAACATCTTCAACAAAATTATTGAAGAAAACTTCCCAAATCTAAAGAAAGAGATGCCCATGAACATACAAGAAGCCTACAGAACTCCAAATAGACTAGACCAGAAAAGAAATTCCTCCCGACACATAATAATCAGGACATCAAATGCACTAAATAAAGATAGAATACTAAAAGCAGTAAGGGAAAAAGGTCAAGTAACATTATAAAGGCAAGCCTATCAGAATTACACCAGATTTTTCACCAGAGACTATGAAAGCCAGAAGAGCCTGGACAGATGTTATACAGACACTAAGAGAACACAAATTCCAGCCCAGGCTACTATACCCAGCCAAACTCTCAATTTCCATAGATGGAGAAACCAAAGTATTCCACGACAAAACTAAATTCACCCATTATCTCTCCACGAATCCAGCCCTTCAAAGGATAATAACAGAAAAAAACCAATACAAGGACGGGAACCACGCCCTAGAAAAAACAAGAAGATAATCCCTCAACAAAACTAAAAGAAGACAGCCACAAGAACAAAATGCCAACTTTAACAACAAAAATAACAGGAAGCAACAATTACTTTTCCTTAATATCTCTTAATATCAATGGACTCAACTCCCCAATAAAAAGACATAGATTAACAAACTGGCTACACAAACAAGACCCAACATTTTGCTGCTTACAGGAAACTCATCTCAGAGAAAAAGATAGACACTACCTCAGAATGAAAGGCTGGAAAACAATTTTCCAAGGAAATGGTATGAAGAAACAAGCTGGAGTAGCCATTCTAATATCTAACAAAATCGACTTCCAACCCAAAATAATCAAAAAAGACAAGGAGCGGCACTTCATACTCATCAAAGGTAAAATCCTCCAAGAGGAACTCTCAATTCTGAATATTTATGCTCCAAATACAAGGACAGCCACATTCATTAAAGAAACTTTAGTAAAGCTCAAAGCACACATTGCACCTCACACAATAATAGTGGGAGACTTCAACACACCACTTTCACCAATGGACAGATCATGGAAACAGAAACTAAACAGAGACATAGTGAAACTAACAGAAGTGATGAAACAAATGGACTTAACAGATATCTACAGAACATTTTATCCTAAAACAAAAGGATATACCTTCTTCTCAGCACCTCATGGTACCTTCTCTAAAATTGACCACATAATTGGTCACAAAACAAGCCTCAACAGATACAAAAATATTGAAATTGTCCCATGCATCCTATCAGATCACCATGGACTAAGGCTGATCTTCAATAACAAAATAAATAATAGAAAGCCAACATTCACGTGGAAACTGAACAACACTCTTCTCAATGATACCTTGGTCAAGGAAGGAATAAAGAAAGAAATTAAGGACTTTTTGGAGTTTAATGAAAATGAAGCCACAACATTCCCAAACTTATGGGACACAATGAAAGCATTTCTAAGAGGAAAACTCATAGCTCTGAGTGCCTCCAAAAAGAAACTAGAGAGAGCACACATTAGCAGCTTGACAACACACCTAAAAGGTCTAGAAGAAAAGGAAGCAAATTCACCCAAGAGGAGTAGAAGGCAGGAAATAATCAAACTCAGGGCTGAAATCAACCAAGTGGAAACAAGAAGAACTATTTAAAGAATCAACCAATCAAGGAGCTGGTTCTTTGAGAAAATCAACAAGATAGATAAACCCTTAGCCAGACTCACTAGGGGGCACAGGGAAAGCATCCTAATTAACAAAATCAGAAATGAAAAGGGAGACATAACAACAGATCCTGAAGAAATCCAAAACACCATCAGATCCTTCTACAAAAGGCTATACTCAAAAAAACTGGAAAACCTGGATGAAATGGACAAGTTTCTAGACAGATACCAGGTACCAAAGCTAAATCAAGATCAGGTTAATGATCTCAACAGTCCTATATCCCCTAAAGAAATAGAAGCAGTCATTAATAGTCTCCCAGCCAAAAAAAGCCCAGGACCAGACGGGTTTAGTGCAGAGTTCTATCAGACCTTCAAAGAAAACCTAATTCCAGTTCTTCACAAACTATTCCACAAAATAGAAACAGAAGGTACTCTACCCAACTCATTCTATGAAGCCACAATTACTCTGATACCTAAACCACAAAAAGACCCAACAAAGATAGAGAACTTCAGACCAATTTCCCTTATGAATATCGATGCAAAAATACTCAATAAAGTTCTTGCTAACCGAATCCAAGAACATGTCAAAACAATCATCCATCCTGACCAAGTAGGTTTTATCCCAGGGATGCAGGGATGGTTCAATATACGGAAATCCATCAACGTAATCCAGTATATAAACAAACTCAAAGACAAAAACCACATGATCATCTCGTTAGATGCTGAGAAAGCATTTGACAAAATCCAACACCCATTCATGATAAAAGTCTTGGAAAGATCAGGAATTCAAGGCCCATACCTAAACATGATAAAAGCAATCTACAGCAAACCAATAGCCAACATCAAAGTAAATGGTGAGAAGCTGGAAGCAATCCCACTAAAATCAGGGACTAGACAAGGCTGTCCACTCTCCCCCTACCTATTCAACATTGTACTTGAAGTCCTAGCCAGAGCAATTAGACAACAAAAGGAGATCAAGGGGATTCAAATTGGAAAGGAAGAAGTCAAAATATCACTTTTTGCAGATGATATGATAGTATATATAAGTGACCCTAAAAATTCCACCAGAGAACTCCTAAGCCTGATAAACAGCTTCAATGAAGTAGCTGGATATAAAATTAACTCAAACAAGTCAATGGTCTTTCTGTACACAAAGGATAAACAGGCTGAGAAAGAAATTAGGGACACAACACCCTTCTCAATAGTCACAAATAATATAAAATACCTTGGTGTGACTCTAACTAATGAAGTGAAAGACCTGTATAAGAACTTCAAAGTTCTGAAGAAAGAAATCAAAGAAGATCTCAGAAGATGGAAAGATCTCCCATGCTCATGGATTGGCAGGATCAACATTGTAAAAATGGCTATCTTGCCAAAAGCAATCTACAGATTCAATGCAATCCCCATCAGAATTCCAACTCAATTCTTCAACGAATTAGAAGGGGCAATCGGCAGATTCATCTGGAATAACAAAAAACCGAGGAAAGCAAAAACTCTTCTCAAGGATAAAAGAACCTCTGGTGGAATCACCATGCCGGACCTAAAACTGTACTACAGAGCAATTGTGATCAAAACTGCATGGTACTGGTATAGTGACAGACAAGTAGACCAATGGAACAGAATTGAAGACCCAGAGATGAATACACACACCTATGGTCACTTGATCTTTGACAAGGGAGCTAAAACCATCCAGTGGAAAAAAGACAGCATTTTCAACAAATGGTGCTGGCACAACTGGCGGTTATCATGCAGAAGAATGCGAATTGATCCATTTCTATCTCCTTGTACTAAGGTCAAATCTAAGTTGATTAAGGAACTCCACATAAAACCAGAGACACTGAAACTTATAGAGGAGAAAGTAGGGAAAAGCCTCGAAGATATGGGTACAGGGGAAAAATTCCTGAATAGAACAGCAATGGCTTGTGCTGTAAGATCAAGAATCGATAAATGGGACCTCATAAAATTGCAAAGCTTCTGCAAAGCAAAAGACACCGTCAATAAGACAAAAAGGCCACCAACAGATTGGGAAAGGATCTTTACCTATCCCAAATCGGATAGGGGACTAATATCCAATATATATAAAGAACTCAAGAAGGTGGACTCCAGAAAATCAAATAACCCCATTAAAAAATGGGGCTCAGAGCTGAACAAAGAATTCTCACCTGAGGAATACCGAATGGCAGAGAAGCACCTGAAAAAATGTTCAACATCCTTAATCATCAGGGAAATGCAAATCAAAACAACACTGAGATTCCACTTCACTCCAGTCAGAATGGCTAAGATCAAAAACTCAGGTGACAGCAGATGCTGGCGAGGATGTGGAGAAAGGGGAACACTCCTCCATTGTTGGTGGGATTGCAAGCTTGTACAACCACTCTGGAAATCAGTCTGGCGGTTCCTCAAAAAATTGGACATAGTACTACCGGAGGATCCCGCAATACCTCTCCTGGGCATATATCCAGAAGATGTCCCAACCGGTAAGAAGAACACATGCTCCACTATGTTCATAGCAGCCTTGTTTATAATAGCCAGAAGCTGGAAAGAGCCCAGATGCCCCTCAACAGAGGAATGGATACAGAAAATGTGGTACATTTACACAATGGAATACTACTCAGCTATTTGAAAAAATGAATTTATGAAATTCCTAGGCAAATGGATGGACCTGGAGGGTTTCATCCTGAGTGAAGTAACCCAATCACAAAGGAACTCGCACAATATGTACTCACTGATAAGTGGAAATTAGCCCAGAAACTTAGGATACCCAAGATATAAGATACAACTTGCCAAACGCATGAAATCCAAAAAGAACGAAGACCAAAGTGTGGACACTTTACCCTTTCTTAGAAATGGGAACAAAACACCCATGGAAGGAGTTACAGAGACAAAATTTGGAGCTGTGACGAAAGGATGGACCACCTAGTGATTGCCATATGCAGGGATCCATCCCATAATCAGCTTCCAAATGCTGACACCATTGCATACACTAGCAAGATTTTGCTGAAAGGACCCAGATATAGCTCTCTCTTGTGAGACTATGCCGGGGCCTAGCAAACACAGAAGTGGATGATCACAGTCAGCTATTGGATGGGTCACACGGCCCCCAATGGAGGAGCTAGAGAATTTACCCAAGGAGCTAAAGGGAACTGCAACCCTATAGGTGGAACAACAATATGAACTAACCAGTACCCCGGAGCTCTTGTCTCTAGCTGCATATGTATCAAAAGATGGCCTAGTCGGCCATCACTGCAAAGAGAGGCCCATTGGACTTGCAAACTTTATATGCCCCAGTACAGGGGAACGCCAGGGCCAAAAAGGGGGAGTGGGCGGGTAGGGGATTGGGGGGGTGGGTATGGGGGACCTTTGGGATAGCATTGAAAATGTAAACGAGGAAAATACCTAAAAACAAACAAACAAACAAACAAACAAACAAAAAACAATTAGACACAAACTCTTCAAATGCTAGTAGTGACCAGGACTGTCACTTACACCACCAGGGCCTTGGTGCCCATTTTCTAAAAAAAAAAAAAAAAGAGAGAGAGAGAGAAATTTGTGCATCTCTTTTTTTCTAGATAAATATTTTATATTTTATAGACTATATAATCTCCCTTAAACAATTACCTTACTCTGCACCATTTAGTATGCAACTCAGCCATAGGCAAAGCAGTAACGTATCAGTGTGTTTGTGTTTTAATAACACTTTACTCACAGAAATACTTAGTGGGCTAGATTTGGTCCATAATCATAGTAATATTTTGCAATCCCTGACCTAGGGCTCAATTTTTTTGACCAAAATTACAAATAAGAGATCTACAATGCAAATGAACTTAATGTCTAGAAATATAGGTCCATGACACCATCTGATGATAGTCAGTGGGTTGGTTGAAATGCTAGGGGAAGTTTGCAAGAGGGAAAGAAAAGAATGTAAAGAGATGACAACTTTATAGTAAAAGAAGTGGGTTTGGAAGAAATTGTGATATAACACCTTATTGTCCCAAGTAAATTTCTATGCTAGCTTTCCCCAAACCAATCTAATATAATCTATTATTTTTCTGTAATTGGGTAAACCCTTCTGAACCCCAAGCTCCCTTGATACTAAGTCATTAGTAGGTATTAGAATAATCTCAAGGGTGATGTTTTAAAATCTTTGTCTTTCTACTTTTTCCTCAATTTCTTTCACATTATTGCTAATATGATCGGGAAATGAATTCTGATCTACTAAAAGTGATAAAGTGTGGGAAGGAGTAGCAGTATAGTTGAAACCGAGCCCAGTGAGCTACTGTGAAGGAAAAGGGTTTGGATTTTGCTTGGCAGGAAAGGCTGAAGAGTTCTGGTCGGAATCACAAAACCAGATAAATCAGGGGTTGGGGGAAGATCCTAAATAGCATTGATCAGTATACAGATGTAAAGAAGAAACAATCACTGTTTAGCTAGTAGTGATTTTTGTTCTTTGGAAAGATGGCCTGACATTGTCTGAATTCTTTCCTTTCTTTTCCTTCTTTTTATTTTTAATGAGAAATTACATGTTTTAAAAAATATTTGGTCATTCAATTTCTAAATATTGCCAACCAAGGAAAATAATATTTTGAATGTCAAATATCTAACATTTATTTATAGGCTACATTGTCTATGGCTACCATTTTGTATTCACTACCTTGAAATCATTTGATATCCAAAGGGACACTACAATATGTACCTTTTTGGGCCCACTATAGTACAGAATGCAAACAAAGGACTATGTTAATTTGGCAAATTGGTCCAGGGTCATCCAGGTTATTGGATGCTCCAGACTAGGTACTAATGTTTTTTAGAGAAAAGTTTGTCTGCACATTGTTATAGCTATGCTGCATTGTTTAAAACGATCTGTTATGTGTTTTCTCCAAAGAGCTATTTATTATTCTGTAATCTTTTTTCCATTTTTTATTGGTTATATTATTTCTTTACATTTCAAATGTTATCCCCCTTCCAGGTTTCCTTCTGCAAAGCTCCTAGTTCATCCCCCGTCCCCCCGCTTCTATGAGGGAGTGCCTCTGCAATCTTTTAAAAATTATTTATTATTCTAGGTATATTTACATTGTGTGTGTACACGTGTGTGTGTGTGTGTGTGTGTGCTACAGTGTGCAAATAGGGGTCAGTTTATGGGGTCAGTTTTTTTTAATTTTTTTTTTATTTTTTTTTCAGTTTTCTATTTCCAACTTTGCAAACGTTTTATGGATTAGACTCAAGTTACCAGGCTTGCATGGCATGTACATTTACCCATTGAGCAACTCACTGGACCAAATACTTATAATCTTACATAATGATGTGTAACACAAAAATTCCTCCTTTAAATATAATTATGTACCGGTCCAGGGGAGTGAGGATTATAGGAAGAACGGAAGACTCAGAGACAAAGGTTAGAAACTGGGAGGGCTGTCCAGTGAGTATTTGGACAGCACCAAATATATTTCTCATAGCCTTAAATGCTTTACAGTATTGTGGGAAACAAAGTTACAAGCCAACAGAGACCATGGCTGATGTACATTCAATATCTGTACCTATCTGGGGGCCCCCTATCGCTCCCTGTTCCTTCCTCGAAGATTAACAGAACATTCAGCCCTCAACTTGAGCTTCAAGTGTATCCCACCCCCTCTTATTGTTCCATGCGTCAGCAGGCCAGGAAACCTCCCAGTAGACCCTGGCTTGACTTGACTCTTTCTGAAATGCAGGCTTTCACAGAAGCAGGCAAAAATGGCTCTTGACACATTTAGAAGGCAATTATTGGTAGTATGCAGTGAGAAGATTTTTTTTTTATATTTACTCAAATCGACATTTAGAATAAAACATTAGCATGATAATTGACATGTGTGGTGGTTTAAATGAGAATGCCCTTTAGAGGCTCATATATTTGAATGTTTGATTCCTAGTGGGTGGAACTATTTGAGAATAATTATGG